>NW_019723311.1:194643-221812 GCF_002891405.2 Cryptotermes secundus
ACTATTAATTTCTCTATTTTTCATTTATGAGATTAATTTTTATTTCTGTTCATAATAAACCTACGATATTATATACGGTTGAATAAGACGCAATTGTGAAACACACGAAAATGAAACAAAATACCCACTAGATAAATATTTAGGTTTCCAAAATAATATTTTCCTTCAGATTTTGTGGATTCATTTTTACGCTTTTCTCATCCACCCCCTGCAAGACACATTCTGCGCCCATCTCAGTCTCCTTTATACCCTTGATAATATTTGGTGAAAATTCCTCAATCTGCGTTCTTACCTCGTGATGAAAGAAATATTTTATATAAATAAAATGACAGTTTCTTCCTGCCTGAGTTGGGAATTTAAATGCCTATACATCCAGTAGGAAGGAGCCGGGATATCTAGTCTGTATAGCGACTGGCTACTGGCTGGACGACAGAGGGGTCGGAGTTCGAGTCCCGTAGAGTAAAAAATTTTATCTTCTCCCTGTCATCCAGCCTCCTATATAATGGGTACTGGGATTTTTTCTCCGGGGGTAAAGCAGCCGAGGCGTGAAGCTGACCACTCACCTGCAACTAGTGCCGATGTCAACAAAATATGGATCTATACACCCACTCACCCAAATGTCTTCATGGCGTCCTGATTAATAAGTTAAGCACAGGGATTTCACGTTTTTAGATCCATTACACATACGCCTACATGCCGTAGTGCTTAATTAGTTAAGCACAGGGACAACTTTATCATACACCCAGTAGGAACAACGTGTCAAATATTACTTGAACGTTATTAAATAGGGGCTGCATAGGTTTACACCCAACACAGCATGCAAATAACGCGCACGCATGTTTATGGCAACAGAAAAAAAATAATTACCTATATGACGTAAGTCCACGTTGTCCCCAGAGAATATTGCGGAGGTATGTCCTCACGAAACCCTGTAGCGGCTCCTGATTCCGTTACAACTTTCCCCTCAGACACCACGGATACAGTAATTAGAAGAGACTTAGTTCATGCACACTAGAATGGAAACCTTTGGGAATTCTTTGTGTCGCGTAAAACATATGTTGCCAGGGTACTGCGCTACACAACAAACATCCAGTCTTCAAAGTAAAAAAAAATAAAAATAAATAAAGCTATCCCTGTAACAGGACGCGAAGGCCCACAGGGTTGTGAGACGTTGAGGGTCCCACATTATCTACTAGACAATGGGCTCAAAGATGGCGGTGAGGTTGTCAGCTTACTCCCCAGGAAAATTAATTAATTCCTGGTGCTCATTTCTGTTAGAGGCTGAGTCGACCCCAAGGCCATAGTGCGGCTGGAAGAATTAAAATCCAATGACCTCATCGGTACTTGAACCCGTGACCTTCCGGCTTGTAACATAGTTCCTGAACCGACTACGCTATCGCGTGCCCCCATCCAATCTTCAATAAATTCATAAATATAGTTTGTACGTTTTTTAACGATGATGTACCAACAGTACAGCTGAACTAGAATGGCTGGTTCTCATGGATAATGTAAAATCATTTCTAAGCGTGGCACCACTGCCTTGTAGACGTTACAAAAGGGGATCCTTCAACTTTATTGCGCTTAGGACGCCATGAAAAATGAATGATATCTGCTCTGCAGAGAGTCAAACCACGTAACTCTATTGACAGAGTCATCAGACCTTAGTTGCCCTCTTTTCATCTATCGCTCTATCTCTGTATGGCTCTACAGTACTTTTGTTGGCCCTTGGCCGCTTTTTCAGTTTCTTAATCCAGTCGGTGCGACTCCTCGCACGGGGGATCAGCCCGTCGCAAGGCCGCTACCTACAGAATAACACAAATACAGAATAAACGCACACTGACATCCATGTCTTGTGTGGGATTCGAAACCACGATCTCAGCCTTCGAACGAACGAACGAAGATAGTTCATGCCTTAGACCGCGCGGCCACTGTGATCGGCGACTCTTCATAGAAGGATATTTTAGGAATATCTCAACCAGTACTGATCAGCATACTTATCGCTTGATAAAAGGGTAAAATTGTCCATGTGCACTAGTTGGTGAGTGGTCAGCTTTATGCTTTGGCCTCTTTAGCCCCAGGGAAAAAGCCCCCGGTACCCATTGGTTAGGAGGTTAGGTGAATCCCAGAGCCGGTCTGGACGACTTGGAGAAGAGACAATTCTTGACCCTACCGAGTCTCGAGCTCCGACCACTCGGTCGTCCAGCCCGTAGCCAGTCGCTATACCGACTACGCTATCCCGGCTCCCACTTATCGCTGAATGAAACAAAATATATATAAACAAATATAAATTTCCTTGTTGTTCTGCATAGAAATAGAACTCTTATCTCTCCCCGAACTGAGTAAAATAGAAATCATTTGAGAACTAGGCATAGATAAAAAAACAAACTCCGTGGCTTTAGTCTGGAAGCTATCTATACCGACCGAGCGACTGTTATTTGTCGACGAAGTTAGTGCCAACTTTAGCGAATAGAGGATGTCCCCTGGTCAGCGCAACGGATCCCCACGGCCGTTAATCTCGGTTTTCTAGACCAGAGTCACTATTTCCTTGAAATAGCTCTTCAGTTATCCTCAAGAGGCTGAGTGGACCCCGTTCCAGACCCACTACTTCTGAAAAAGTCTGGTAGCGCTTGGAATCGAACCGGACCTCTGGATTTGTGGCCAGGAACTCTGACCACTAGACCACAGAGGCGGTCCCCTAGGCATAGATATGAGGATAATATTAAAATAGATCTTAAATGGATTGAGTATGAGGGTGTGGCCTGGTTGGATAGATTACAGTGGTGATTTTATGAAGACGGTAATGAATCTTCGGGTTGCATAAAAGACGGGAACTTATCGACCAGCTGAACGTTCAGCAGCTTCTCAAGGAAGATCCTATTGCACGCAGTTAATCATCACTGGTATTCGGTACTGAGTCCGTAAGATATTGCGACAGATATGCACTTCTCTGAGGTCAGAAATACAGACTCAGGACTATCCCTCTTTAACAACAAGCACGGTGTTGTTAAGTAAGGGAGGACGACACTTGGTCTTGGTTGGGAGAGGCGGTCATCCGTCATGGGAAGTTCCTACGTGAAGTGTATAGCACGATGTTTACTCTGTTATTGTGCAGCGCTCTCTCAAATACACTTCCTTTTCAAAGCTGAGACAGAATTTACAACCCCACAAAGAGTCCAGTAAAGTAGAAAAACCCGTCTAAATTCAAGCTTGTTTTCCTGAGTGACCTAAATTCTGTACCGTTCACCTAACTCTTTGATGTCTACGACAGATAACATTTACAGAAAAATATTAAATTGTGTATCTTAGTTGGACTGCCTCTGTGGTCTAGCGGTCAGAGTTCCTGCCTAAAGCTCCAGAGATTCCGGTCTCGATTCCCGGCGCTACCACATTTTATGAGAAGTGGGTCTGGAACGGGGTCCACTCAGCCTCTTGAGGATAATAGAGGAGCTATTTCAAGGAAATAGCGGCTCCGGTCTAGAATACCGAGATTAACGGCCGTGGGGATCCGTTGCGCTGACCACGTGACATCCTTTATCCGCAGAAATTGGCACTAACTTCGCCGACAAGCGGCGGTTGCTTGGTCGGTATAGTTTGCTTGCGGACTACAGGCCACGGAGTATCTTAGTTGCTCAGAAAGTAAGAGGTTACAAGAGCTCCGAACAAAGATCATAAGGAGTGATTTCTTAACGCAGGCTTCCAATGATATAGATTATGTCTGATTCAGGAACTACACATTTACAGTCTAACAACAAAATGCAACGTACATCATGGAGTGGGGTGCTGTACTTCTGCGCATATGGTCATAAAAGATCCCAGTCAATTCACAATTTTCACTGGTTGAAATTTAAAAATTTTTGCAAACATCATCAACATGTGTATGAGCCATCTCCACACCACGTGTCACATGCAAAAATACAGTGGTCCATCTTGTAGCCGCATTAAAATTGGATGCTAACTAGAGATCGCATATTGCAGTTTTGTTGTTTTACGTTCTGAAAAAGAAAAAAATTGCATTCCAAAAAGCTTTATATTTTTCGATGTTATATTACCATTTATTAAGTGGCGCTATTCTCACTCCCACCTCAAAGGTTTGTGCGGCTCGTAAGATATATAGTTTCGAAATGAGCTCTACTATGCATTGATGGTCACGTGTTTTCAGTAACAAAGGGAATCACAGTAGTGGTATTAGACACCCTGTAGTATTTTCCCTCATACTTTGTTAAATGTAGAGACGCTTAAAAAGTGTACGTAAATATAAATTAGATCTTCGTATTATACGCCATTTTCTGATAAATGTGTTTAAGTTTCGCTTAGTTTAAATCTTATGGATGTACGAGTTTTAGAAAGTCTAAAGTTCAAACTCGGTTTTATGTAATGTTGAATTTATATTGGAGTGATAACAGATCAAAACCTGATTCAGGAGGAAATTAGGAGGAGATTGAACTCGGGTAGTGCTTGCTACCATTCAGTCCAAAACTTTTTGTCTTCTCATCTGCTGTCCAAAAACATAAAATTAGAATATACAATACCATAATTTTGCCTGTGGTTCTGTATGGTCGTGAAACTTGGTCTGTGACATTAAAGGAGGAACATAGACTGAGGGTGTTTGAGAACGGGGTGTTGAGAATATTTGGACCAAAGAGAGATGAAGTGACAGGTTTGAGAAAACTGCATAATGAGGAGCTTCATAACTTGGACTCTTCATAAAGTATAATTAGAACGACCAAGACAAGGAGGATGAGGTGGGCAGGGCATGTAACACGAATGGGAGAGACGAGGAATGCATATAGGATATTGGTGGGAAAGTCAGAAGGAAAGAGACCACTGTGAAGACCAAGGCGTAGGTGAGTGGACAGTATTAAAAAAGATCTTAGATAGGATGGGGTGGTATGGATTGGATTGATCTGGCTTAGGATATGGACCAGTGGAGGGCTCTTGTGAACACGATAATGAACCTTCGGGTTTCTTAAAATGCTGGGAAGTTCTTGAGTACCTGTACAATTAGCGGCTTCTCAAGGAGGGATCAGGTCCATGAGTGGGTGATGTTGGAGTGATATGAATTAATGTTAAATTCTCCAGGAAAATATTTTGTATAGGTCTGTAGTTTAATTAAAATCAGTTCTGTGTATTTAGACATGCTACGTGGTTAGTGTTGGCGAACAACATGTTATTTTAATAGTGTGTTCGATTTATCTACTTTTACAAAGAGCTCATATAATTTACACCTACTGCAGGAATAATTCCGTACTCTACGATAATTCATAAATAGGTAAAGTGTTTATATGATTTTAGGCGATAAATAAGCATTCTCATATGATATATCTATGAATGATTTGTGTTCAAAATTGCTGACCTTCAGACTCTTTTCATTTATTGTGTTTACAGGTAGTACACTTCACCCTGGTTGTAAAAGAGAGTGCAAATAGCCTTTAGGTCAATGACGAAATGAGAGCAGTGTACACTTCTCGCGTAAAACAAACAAAGCATTTAATGTCATTGTCACTAAGGATATAGAAACGGTCAATTAAGTTCATTTTAAAGATTGACTTCTGTTACCTTAACGAACAGCGTAAGGTCCACTTCTTTAAAGTAATGCGAAATAATAAATGACATTCTATATTCATCACATCAGTAGAGCAGGCGATAAAATTGTGAGACATCACACAACAGCATATGAAGTAGAATGACAGTAGAAGAAAGCGCAAAGAACCTATGTAGTTATGTGTAAACTAACGTTTTACGACTAACGACAGATCGTCGAACTTAAACGCAAATATAATACCCATACAGTTGTTATGTTTCTTGTAAATTATCCACCGTCCTGTTTTTCATTTGAAGCAACGTTTCGGAGACTGGATTCTGTCTCCGCCTTGAGGTAGAAAGCTACTCAGTCCGGACCTCCGGAGATAGAGAATAGCTCTATCGATTGGGTCCAAGTGAATTGATTTCCACCTGAAGACGGAGACAGAATCTAGTCTCCGAAGAGAAACAGGACGATGGAAAATATCCAAAAACACAATAATTGTATTAATAAACCATCGTCACAACTTTCAGATCTTATTATATATGTATTATCCAGTTGATTCTAAATCTGTTCTTTCAAAGCGACCCCAACATATGCGCCTGGGCATATGAGCAGATTGACTGCTAAGGAGACAATGATCAAACAGATTGATTCAATAGGTGACAGTTCTGACTTGAATTCGAGAGGTGCCGCGTTCGAATCTAGGGGGGGACGTAACTAGCCCGACTGAAGTTTCTGATGCTAATATTCAATTCTATCAGACAGATGCTGGTACACACAGCCAGCACTTCTTTCCAAATCCTTTTCGCTTCATTATTCTGTATCACCCAGTCACTGGACGCCATTAAGTCTGAGTTGCTAACAGCTTCGTTAAATAAACTACAAATGAATAAAAAGGAAAGGACGGAAAATCAGTAAGCTTGTTTCCGTCACATGCATATAAATCAGTAAACTGCCACCTTGCCTTTCTGGAAAACACTTAGCCATAAGTCTACTTTCATTTAAAAGGGCTAGCAGGCTTATTATGTGTCGGTCACATTGGCCGAGCGGCCTAAAGCATGAAGTGTCTTCGCTTGCTCGAACAGTGGGATCGTAGGTTCGAATGCTACTCAAGGCATGGATGTTTGTCTCTCGTTTAGTCTGTGTATAAGTAAAGGCCTTGCGACAGGCTGATCTCCCGTCGAAGGAGTCCTACAGACTATGTATAGAATTAAGAAAATGAAAGCGGCCAAGGCCCAACAAAGGGCTGCAGAGCCATAGACAGACAGACAGACAAACAGAGAGACAGACAGACAGACAGACAGATAGATAAATAGATAGATAGATAGATAGATAGATAGATAGATAGATAGATAGATAGATAGATAGATAGATAGATAGATAGATAGATAGCAGGAGTATGATATATTTGAACTCGCCCTGACATCAGTTATTTCTTGAGAACCAAAAATGACCGAATTAAGACATTTTCGTCTGAAGACATCGGAGCCAACATAGGGCGACTTAAAAAGCCTATTTCCATGTGATCGCTCCAAACGAAGCCGTCATCATAGGGACTTGAGCGAGTTAGAGCACAGGAAGTTTCAGCTTTCGCATCTGAAATTGCAGTATCTTTGAGACCCATGTCTGTAAGAATTAACCTATCTGATTTCTAAGTATGTGATACAAACAGCTGTCGAAGCTGAACACATGGCTGCGTAACAGATCCTTCTCAGGTACGATTCAGTTTTCTTAGTCCCCAGTAGAGAGTTGATGCTCTCAACTAATGTTTTTCATTGCTTTCCTCAGTTCATCCAGGCAAATGCCGTAATAATACCTCGATGAAGCTACGACCACTTATTCCGGATAATATTTTGTCAGTGTCCGGCTAACCTGACCGAGGTTTTAATGGTATTCCTCAGTCCCTCCAGGTAAATATCGGGATAGTGTCTCAAATTAGGCCATCACCGCTTCCTTCCACGTCGTTGTAATTCACTGTTGACTGATCATGCTGCAGTTAGATCCTATATACCCTCAGCTACTGACACCTTCGTCAAACAAGAGATAAATAAATAAAATTGATTTTTAGGTTTTTAGAACTGCTTTTCCAACTGAAAACGTGGTAAAGAGACTTGAAAATATTTATTTAATGACGCTACCAGTAGCTTAGAGCAGTGGTTCTCAACCTTTGTCAGACCGCGACCCGGTAAATAATTATTTTTTTCTATAAGACGAGTGTCCCGGTACAGGGCCGCGGCCCGGCGGTTGGGAAACACTGGCTTAGAGTATGTTGCGTCAAATGGTACGATGTTTAGGGCGCAATGAATTTGAAGGGATGTGGAAGAAAGCCGGTAAGTCCTAAGTTGAGGTATTATCACGGTCTATGCCTAAAGATCCTGAGGAAAACTGCTAAAATATTCAGTTATATTAGTCCGCAGGGCCCGAACAAAGAGCACGAATGCTACCTGCTCGACGGCGACTTTCGGTAAAGTTTGAAAATACTTCGACATTCTGCTATTCTTCAGAAAACTGATTAAGAATATGAAAAGCCTTGGTCACCAGGTCTATAGACGATTTTTCGGCTGCGATGAGAACCGTGCTTCTCCTAAACACAAGTCAGACACATTCTCCTTGCTATTGGTCTTGGTCTTATGTTGGAACATTATGTACGTCAACACCATTCGTCGCATAACGCTCTCGAAGTAATCCTCACAAACTCCTTCAACATTTTAAATGCTACATTTTATTCTAAATAATATAAAGCCAGTTCTTACTTCACAAGAAACACACTACCCCTCCGTTACAAATATCAGTCGTTTGACGCTGTTTACGGAAGGAGTTGCTTTTTACTAAGAAAACCTTACGAAACACACAGATGCACTTTGTGAGCAGAATGCAGAATTTCAGGATTTTAAAATAAGTAATACATATTGAACCCATGGGTTTAAAAGAGTTAATAATTTTAAAATTTACAGGAAGCAGGATGAGTTATTGTACAGTATCACAAAACATGTTCTGCACATTACTGCTTACTATTAATCTCTAATTTCTCTGCCTATAACTATACCAAAACTGTGATCTGATGACGTAGCCGACCAAATTTACTTCTGAATCGTGCGTAAATATGCAACGAAAAATACTGTGGCTCAGTAATAACAAAAATGATCCATATTTTCCAGTTTATATGTTTGCAATTTTGCACACACACGACTGGAGCGATCTTCATTTGTTGCACATGCAAACCCATCACATTACGGGCACAGTATCACACTGCAGAGATTCAAAAATTATATTTCTTGTATTTCGCTAAATATTCACCACACAGGAAAATATTCCAGACAGAAATTGTAAACATCCATTAGGTCTATTATTCTATGCCATGTAATAGTTCTTTCTACGGTGAATCGTTAATACGATATCGGTAAACTCTGTAACAGCTTCACGTAAATTCGGACATATGTGAAGTTGAACAAATTCTAACTAGACTTACATTTATCTAATGACTTTCAGTACAGTTCCACTCGTATTAAATTTAATCTAAATCCGTTCAGTAATTTCTAGAATGAAACTTATGATGTACCACGACCTCTCAGTTTGAGTTAAGTTTATACGCGTCATTCCAACAATTCATAATATTGTGCTTAGATAAGCTGCGATTTAATAATATCAGTATTATTAAGTAACATGAAAAACAAAGCTGCTTTGTTTTCCACTTCGATTAGAGTTTGTAATATGGAACTGATTCGCAGAAAGAGATTTGTTGTTCCTGTGCCACCACGTGACGTAATGAACTTACCTTTAGGTCAGTAAGTCAGTTCGCATTTAGTAGAAATATGTTCCGATGCGTAGAGACGTGCGCCCCAGAGCCGACCAAGTGGACCACAGCTGTCACTGAAACGGGTCGTATTGCGCGGCTTCCGACGTCCATTGCGTCTCTTCCTCCCCTTTCGTGCTCCATGGCGGGGTGGAATGGACATCTCAGCCTACCGGATGTTCCGCTGTTACCACACCAATTACTTGCACGCTATTACTTCAGCGCACTACAGCTTCGTAAAGGGCGAATCTCCTGCATGTAGCAACATACAGCAACTCTCAAAAACAAGGCAACAATTAATATGTTAGCCGGTCATAGCCGCGCCATAGCTCAAGCGGTTAGTCCCTGGCTTCCCACCACGGCGTACCGGGTTCGAGCCCGTGTCTGGTCAAGTAGGATATGTGGTGGACAAAGTGGCGCTGGGGCAGGTTTTCTCCTAGAACTTCGGTTTCCCCTGCCAATCTTCATTCCACCAAATTTTCCATCATCATAATCACCCGGGACGGGTACAGTAGGCCAACCAGTGGCCGACGTGTCGAGTGGACTCCACCTCCTACAATGCGATTAAAAAGAAAGCATATACCGTCTTCGCTCGCTCGGAAGCCGAGATCGTGTTTTCGAATCCCATACAAGGCATGGATGTTTGGTATGTGTATGTGTTTATTCTGCGTTTGTGTTGTCCTTTGTTTAGGTAGAGGCCTTGCGACGAGCTGATCACTCGTCCAAGGAGTCCTACCATATGTAACATGATTAAAATGAAAAAGAGAAAACAAACCTCGACATCGTAAAGGTATAAGAAGAACGGTTAAGTAAGTTAATACGTTAATGAACTACTGGGCTACGTTTTTTTTTTTTTTTCAATTTCGGAAGTCAAAGAAGGATAAAAGGAGTGGCCATGCTTGCAGGGGCTAAAGGACACGAAGGTAGTCAATCTTTACACCGAAACTGGAATCCTGTCTCTCTGATAAGCAGAAAGGATGCTAGCTAGTCGCCAAAGGCGCTCAAAGTCGTAGGTAAGGAAGTACTCCGTTGGATAGTAGCCTATGGTTAAGTTAGGAAATTTACTTAAGGCCTAAAAATTATGATGCGCTTCTATAAGTGAAATTGCCTTGAAAATCATAATATACTTACGGAAAGCCTGCAGTGAGCACAAAGTGTTTGTTTCGTTTGTCCCTACAACGTGGTTTTCGGAACACGGTTCACTACGACAGATGTTTAGCTCTTGTTAAGGTCGTCATGTGCGAAGAAATGCCGCTTTTTTTGATGTCCTATTTTAACCAAGTTGAAATGTATCTTAAGACTATAGTGAACTTAATCAAAATTAAATGTTTAATGAAAAGCCGTTCAATGGTTCTCGAATTGTTATATTCGAACACACGGGTAGACAAATAACATGGCGACGCTATTAAAATCATTTTGCAGCTTTTCATTGCCAACGCGTCAAAAATGGATATACCTGTGTAATATTAAGGTGGTAAAGCCTGGAAGACAGCGATGACTGGGTATGTGACTAGGGTGTAAGATACAAAAAATTCATACAGAATTTTGGTGGGGAAAACGTCCTTTTGGTAGAATAAGAAGAAGAGAAGTCGATGGAAGGGCCAAGAATTGTGTCTGACGTCGAGTTCTTAAGTTAGCATCGTCTAGTTTTCGGTTTCTGCTACAACAATATTAATTATTTTGACTGGTTGAAATTACACAGACAAAACATCTCAGCGGCCAGTCGCTTTCCATCTGAAGTATCCTATCAAGTATGTTGTTGTAACAGAGTAGTGCCAGTTGTAGAGGAAACATACAAGAAAATGCTGATTTCGGTTAATTGTAGTATTTGCTCTGAAGGGTTTCCATGGTGACTGGCTCTGACGACGAGGTTCACATTTCCAACAATATTAAACTCACCTTATGCTTACTGCTGGATAAGGGATACAGTTACTAAGCTCATTAATTTTACGAAATTATGCCTGTCTATGAAGGAATATTAATTACATGTAGTAATTGTTAAAACTAATAATTGTGGCTTAAGGTTTTAATGGCCGGTCACGGTAGCCGAGCGGTCTGAGGCATGTACTGTCTTCGCGCGCTTGGAAACCGGGATCGTGGGTTCGAATCCCACTCAGGGCATGGATGTTTAGTTTGTGTGTGTGCGTTTTTCTGTGTTTGTGTACAGGTAGAGGCCTTGCGACGAGCTAATCACCCGCCCAAGGAGTCCTACCGAATGTATAAGTTCTGGTAAACCGAAGTGAACGGAGAAGTTCATGGAGGTAGGCCTAGGCCCACTGGGGCTGTAGTGCCAAGGGGGGGGGGAAAGGTTTTAATGACCGAGATTGTCGGTATATGAAAACTGGATGCTGTTGAGTTCATGCGGAGGTACGGGGTATTTAGTACCTGGAAGTCGAAGGACGTTACATGAGCAAAATCATAATTCGTACTCTTTACTTAGTATTGGTACAATAATTAGAGATGCCACCTTTTCAGTTCTTCCGACCCGAAACTGTTGGAAGGGGTCCGGATATGGGACCAAACGGTTTAAATATAAAAAATTCTATAAAATATATTTTTGAATATTTAAAATAAATTGTTCTTTTTATTTTATCAGCTAATGAGTAACAGCGTGATAAAACACATTCAAATAAAACAAATTTAAATGTATCATATTTTCATTGTTTTTCTTAGTTTCAGTAATTATAATAATGAAAATTTCTGTCAGGCTTTTTTCCTTTGACATATCACAGTATTTATCTGTTATATTTCCGTTTATTCACCAAATGTCTTTTTTGGGGGGGGGGTTGTTTTAAATTAGTCTTTTCCTCTGTAATAACCATCTTCATATACGAAATTATTTACCTTTAAATTTTAATTAATGTACTGTTTTCACATTTTACGAAGTTGCGACACACGCTACTTTCTTTGGATTACTAACACGTTATTATATTTCGTGGAAATTTATACGTACCAACATTTTCCACTGCACAAATCTGCGCCTTTACTAGGCTACTCTCCTTCTGCTATTCCCGTCACTCCACGTCTTCCCCATCATGAGGAGATTCTTTCTATATAGAGCTACTTACTGTCCGACCCTGAAAACAGAGGCAGTAAATTCTCCGAAAAGTAGACTTCCACCAGTCTACAGTTTGTCAGATCAAAAAAGAAAAAGAGTTTTGTACATAATATATAGTTATTATTAACTTTATAGTCTGAGTGACTAGACAACATGACAACATGATGACATCTTGTATAGCCGGGGTTCGGGTCTGACGGATTGGTCGACCAGATTTCAGTAGGACCGTCGCAGGGGGGAGAAAGAGCTGCTGGAATTTTGCTTTAAACAAGAGATGTATTACTATAGGATTCTGACGATGGTGTATAACACACTGATATATTGGGTTTTTGGACTTTATCCATCGTCNGAGATTAGCTCTTTCTAACGGACCCAACAGAATAGGTGTTTTCCTTCACCTGAGGACGGAAACAGATCCAGTTTCCGAAACGTCGTGTTTTTGTTATCTTAAAAACCAGGACGATGGATAAAGTCCAAAAACCCAATATATAAGAAATGTATTGCACGTAAAACGTCCACAATGTTACGACAGGTTGATACTTAAGTCCGTTAGCAATGGCCGACCTCTGAACGCACAGAATACCGTCCCCGTGGACTAAACTTTGTGGCTGATCAGAAAGTGATTTGATAACCGTTCAGACCGTTCAGACGCAGTATATATACTGGTCATTTAGGGCGTTGTCTTCTGGAAGCTTCCATTAGTTTCACTTCTTGCGAAAGCGAAGAAATGTCTAGAACATTCTGCTATTTACAAAGTATTATCTTATGTGTACCCTGCCTTATTTCTCGGACTTTAACTGATGTTTACCAGTTGTCCGGGTATTTTAAGTTTTTGGAAGCGAAATTGTCAACAGTTGCATCCGCCTTCTAGTTTCAAAACAAGATAGTTTGGGCTGGTGTCAAGAAAATGGGTGAAAGCCGACTTAAGAATATTTACGTTGGTACATAAAGGTAAAGTTTTCCCTGTGCTTAACTAATTGGGCACTAATATCCACATTTTCTTGACCTCGTCACTAGTTGGAGGTAAATGGCCAGCTTCACGCCCCTGCCACTTTACTCCCGGGAAGAAATCCCCCGGTACCCTTTGGATAGGAAGCTTGGTGGGCCCCAAAGCCGGTCTGGATGACGTGGAGAAGAGAGATTTCTTTACCCTACCGGGACTTGAACTCCGACCCTTCGGTCGTCCAACCCGTAGCTAGTCGCTATCCCGCCTCCCTTCGCGTTGGTACATTCTGTATCAAATGTNTGATATAGTTTACGAAATGTTGATTTAATTTGTTTAAGCCCACAAATTACAGCTACAAGAGCAGAACTGAACAGTCTTGATACCAATGATTCAGCAATTGAATGAACACACAGTGCTTCCAACACAGCAACTATATGCATAAATGAAACGCAGTAGAATAACCTGCCAACAGATGCCCCACAATTAGACATTTTAATGGTTAAAAGGGGAAATTAGAAATAAAATTAACATTTATTAAGACTTTTTTTTTTCTTTTTTCATACGGGTTGGCCCAGAGACCGGAACGAGAACATGAATGTAGTCAAAGTCACATTGCGACTGACGGTCAGTCAGTCTGTCTGTCTTGGTGCCGAGCATGTTTTCTTCTTATATGAAAGTTGCTGTCCTGTCCATTTGGGTTGCCCTCTCTGACGAGAGGTCGGGTCTGTCATTTGTCAGTCATAGTCTGTATTTGTAAGTCTATTGTCATTATTTACATATATTTACAATTTAATCTTGACCTTAATTTCTACTTCTATGTAGTATATATACAAGGCCTCTATCAGTTCAGGCTCAGTACAGCAGATTATGTCCTAATTCTAGTAGAATTCGCTACCACGGCAGTCTAGTCACTTTAACGGTCGTATGCCTGACCACAGATAAATCTAGGTACCTGCAGAGCAGCTCGCTCCTCCCTTACAGCCTCCTATGCAATGGGTACCGGGGGGATATTTCCCGTGGTGTAAACCAGCAGGGACGGAGAAGGTCATGGAGGTAGGCCCACTGGGGTTGTTGTGCCAAGAAAGAAAGAAAGAAAGAAACCAGCAGGGGCATCGAGCTAATCATTTACCACTATCTAGTGTCTAGATCAGTAATTGCGGAGTTATACCTCGAGTCCTCCATACGTCTTCATGACCTAGTTCTTAATGAATTAAGCACAGGAGCAACTTCCTTTTACCTTCAGTCGAAGAGGTAGGAATCCTAACGAAGCTGAAATCCAGGATCCCCTTCATCTAGCTGAAGGCAATCTTGGATATTTTCTTGAGTGGTTTCAGTCTCTCCAGCTGCTCTCAATATGGTCTGAAAGCCCTTTTGCTCTAATCCATCTTGCTCTTAAATCCCATGTGTCTTCTAGAGTATGTACTCAACTAAGAACAGAATTTTTCATTTTTCATATTTCGATCCGAATTGTCCGATACCAGGATTAACTGTAACCGGATTAGCGAGGGTTTACTATATTTAATAAATTTTATATACCTTTTAATTAGGAGATTATTCTCTTCTTTTTCTTTTGTTCCTGTTGCTCTCACTTTGGAGCATAGGGCATTCATGAAACGCTCGTTCCACTTCAGTTTCTTAATCTTAGACACTCGGTAGGACTCCTTTGACGAGGGATCAGCCCGTCGCAAGGCCGCTACCTAAACAAACAGAATAAACGCAAACAGACATTCAAGTCAATGGGGGGGGGATTAGAACCCATGATCCCAATATTCGAGTGATTGAAGACAGTTCATGCCTCAGACCGCGCGGCCACGGTGATCGGGGCCGGTTCATATTGGGAATTAATACCTTAAAATATGAATTTTTGAAGCATTTGTAGGATTTCTTGCACGGGGAGTGGGGAATTTGACCATCGGAAGGCCAGTGTGGGTCCCAGCAGAAACACAGACGAAAGGCAGGCATACATATCCGGGACCGGGGCAATACGAATCCACAGTCGCGGCCGTCGCAGTGCCGGAGCGGCTGATAGGAGTATCCGCTTCAGACCTCGTGATCACAGCCTTGGATGAGGTAGTATGGAAAGTCGCTGTAACCGCGTGTCATATGTCCCACCTTCATGGAGTCCCGTCTCTCAAACACAAAATATGTGGATACATCAGCGACGTCCAGCGTATATTCATACACTGAATTGCTTCTGAAACTAGAGTCTCACTTTTTAAATTCGCATAGTGGGGGGTGGAGTCCAGCTGGGTCCACTCGGCACGGCAGCCACTGATTGCCTACTGTAGCCTACCCCGGGTGATTATGATGATGGAGAATTTGGTGGAATGAAGATTTGCAGGGGAAACCGAAGTACTCGGAGAAAACCTACCCCAGCGCCACTTTGTTACAGGCGCTATGAATGCTTAGGGGACTGCCGCCATTCTCCATACACTTCTTTATGGCGTGATCAAACACAGAAATACATTTAAGAGATTCATAAGACATAAAACTGTATTGATTACGAGGACATTTACAAGCCTCGTGAAAGAACACTGACGCAGTTAGCGTCCGTCTCGTGACACGTAGAGGAGCATGACATGTATGTCACACCTCTGGGACCGTCAGTAAAGTACACATTCATTACTGCAACATCAGACAACTCGTCAGAGCAACGCCTAGCGCTGACCCTCGCAACGTCTGAACCATCAGAACTTCGAACGTTGTAGCATGTGTTCCAGAAAAATTATTACATTTATTATGTAACCATAGGTCCCTCGCCAAAATTATTTAATTAAGGGCATGACAAATTCATGCATTGTTTCACACCATGAGAGACGCTCCTCTGGCGAGATACCATCCCGGGACCGTCTAGTTGTAATTCAGCTATTGTCCTCCTTAGGCTTAGGGTGCCACTATTGTCCCTAACGTCGCCAGTTTGCTCCTAGTGTCATATACCCACGAACTGACCTTGTGCGAGACTGGCCAGGAGGGGTCTTGGGTTCCCTGCTCGTTTGCCTTTAAGGCCTACAAAGGTTTATGGGCATCTCGAAAAATACGAATGTAGGGCAGATGTCGGGCTCGACCCTTCGCTTTCTCTTATTTTTCTTGTTTTGTTTTATGCCCACAGGGGGACTTGTATAGAGCGTGCAGTTGTTTACAGGGAGCGGAGGTGGACAGTTGAAAAGGGAGTTACATGAGGGTAGCTGGGGAGTGGTGTGTATGGTCAGTGGGCTCGGGTCAAATTGGCGTACAAAGGTTAAGTGTGACGGAGCAGCAAGCTTGGAGGAATAAAATAAAGATTAATCCCTGTATGAAATTTTAAATTAAGACTTCAATACATAGTGTGTTCTGGAGATTCCTGATTTATTAACCCCGAAGCGTGTTCCACTCCCATCTCCGAAGCACCCTGGGATAAAGAACTCGTATGTAATCACAGAACAAGAACTATGATAGGGCTTTTGTTTAAATTTCTAGAACACATTGAGATTTGTAAGATCTGAAATTTTCATGGCAGTGACTGTGAAGAATGCCGTCTTCTGGGATGTGGCTCCGTGTAAATCTTGTGTGAACGGATGTTTCGGAGGAACGTATCGCCTCCATCTGCACGGTAGAAAAATCCGCGAGCGAGAAACCAGCGTGAGCAGGTGGCTTTCAGACTAAGCGATACGTTCCACCGAAACGTCGATCACATAAGATCTACACGGCGCCACGTCCCAGAAGACGGCATTCTTTGCGTTGAAATTTTTTAATAAAAGCAGAACAAAGATGGTAGAGTAGTTTATTAGAAATCTTCCACTATTAAATGAAGATTAAGTGTACGGATAAAATGTTCCAGTGCATTACAGCACAATCAGGGATAGCTATATTCTTGTGTACATACTCTTTTAAGTTTGTTATTTAATAACGCTGCCAATATCAAGATTATGTACCATCGATGATTGGGTGGCTAACGAATATGGAGCAGTTTGTTGAGTGCAAAATGATGGGTGAAACCTGCCTCAGCACCCCTTCGTCCACCAGAAATCTCACATGAAATGACATGCGCTAAAACCCAGGCCGCCAGGACTGGAAACCGGCTGCTAACAGTCTGAGCTGGCCGCGCCATAACTCAAGCGGTTAGTCGCTGGCTTCCCACCGCGGTGGCCCGGGTTCGATCCCGGGTCTGGTCAAGTGGGATTTGTGGTGGACAAAGTGGCGCTGAGGCAGGTTTTCTCCGAGTACTTCGGTTTCCCCTACTAATATTCATTCCACCAATTTCTCGACAATCACCCTCACCTGTCATCTGGGGCTGGTACAATAGGCCAGAAGTGGCCACAGTACAATGAACTTAGTCACACCCCACTAGCAATAAAAAAACAGTCCGAGCTACCGCACGGCGGAAGAGCTCTTACCAGTAACTGTGTCAGTCTGTGGCTATGGCAATACAATTTAGCATGCAACCTAAGTATGTATATTTATCGCTTTCATGACAGAATGGCAAGGTTCATTGCTGATCAGTCCAATGGGTGTACTCGCTTCAAATCTGGGCCTATCTGACCCTTTCTGGCCTCTCCCAACATTGTGATATACACGAAATAATGAATTTGAGGTCTTCATGGCAGTGAAGGTTTTATAATGGCCTTATTGGTTATGAGACCGTATAATCTTGCACGTTTTTACCGGCGTTTCGGGAAACCTGTCGTCTACATTTTATGTTCTGAAGATGGAGGTAGCAGGTTCCTTAGAGGCATTGGTAACTACAACTACACGTTGCCGTAACCCATAAGACCGCAATCCAAATGAAGCTTTCTATGGCGTCATAGCCCGTAGAAAAGGAAAATAATTGTCCAGAGCTAGAGCAAAATGAAGACGGGAGGTCGTAGTCGCAACAAATCCTACGTTACTTGTAAAATTCAACCACAGTTGAAGGTCCTAAAGCCTCAGAAATGTTGTTTTAGACCTCTGTTTCAGATGAAAGAAGACCAGGATAGACATTGGGATGTTTACTGAAAGACATGATATACAAAACATGCGCATGTCTTACCCGCGCCGAGGGGCAGTCGGTCATATTCGCTTGCATTCATAGCAGCCAAATCACACTAAAGAACTGAACTGAAGGTAAAGACTCCGGCTTGTTGGTGCCATTATCAAAGGCGAGGTACCTACAGTTGTTGGTCCTGGAGGAAGATCGGGCTTCATTCCAGACTTACTCCTTGTATATAAAACTAGTCGACCGCCTCTGTTGTCTAGTGGTCAGAGTTCCTGGCTACAGATCCAGAAGTCCGGGTTCGATTACCAGCGCTACCAGATTTTCTGAGAAGCAGTGGGTCTGGAACGGCGTCCACTCAGCCTCGTGAGGATAATTGAGGAGCTATTTAAAGGAAATAGCGGTACCGGTCTAGAAAACCGAAACCTGTGGGGATCCGTTGCGCTGACAACGCCACATCCTCTATCCACAAAAGTTGCCACTAATTTTGCTGACAAGCGGCGGTCGCTCGGTCGGTATAGTTCGCTTCGCTTGCGGACTACAGGCCACGGAGTTTGTTTTTTGTTACATAAAACTAGTTTTAAAACCGGAGATTATCATAATACTCGTCAAACAGACACTAGATATTATGCCTGCTAGCTAAAAACAACACGAAATATACCGTCGAACTCTATACTGATCATCTAGAGCTCCTATTGCCACAGCATCCACACAGACCACCAGAAGATATCGGGCTGAAAGAAGGACGAAACGTAGGCCTGCCAACTGAAAAGAGACGTACCACTTTGCGATGCGATGATTTAGATTGAACTGTACGATTTAATATAAATAAATAAGCCAAAGCACAAATGTTACTTAGCTGATAAAATTTTGTCAGACAAAGAACAAAACTGTATTTAGTCTTCCAACGTAAAATCTCGACTTCTATCCCGCTGAACTTACTTGAACAGACGTCAAACAGTGGGTTGCAAGCACGAACACAACGTTTCCAAATAGTGGACGTCGAGCAACTGTCACCAGAGATTCGAATAAATTGGACATGAGTAACGGAAATATGTATGTCATGTGGAAGAATAGAACAACTTTATTATGAACAAGAAGGCACTGTAGTTGAAGATAACGGGGTGGACAGCTGCAACTGACTTGTCGGAAATCGAAACATATAAGAAGTGGAAGAACTTGACAAGTCCTGAAGATAAAATGTGAAGAAGATGAAATTAACTTATATTTCTTGCAGTGTAAATTTTCTAATGATATGCAGTGTAGTGAAGTCGACATTCCTGTGTTATATACCATGATTTTATTTGCAGTGTGCAGTACGCAGCAAAATCATACTGAGAGACTCCCTCCGAAGTCCCAGTTCACAGGCCGAGCAATGTATAGTTTCATTAAGTTTGATATTGGATTTTTTTTTTCAAAAAGTTGTTGGGCCATTTAAATTTCGTTTTAAATGAGACAATTTTATCCTTAACTTTACATGAAACCCTGCAAGGTATTTTGTTCGTATCTCCAGCTAACTCCCAAAAGTATTTATTGGAAATAAAAATTCTTCGAAAGAAAATATCTTGCTTATACGTGTACTACAAAAAAGGCCTCCTAATCACAATAGCGACTGAAGAAAATATCAGATGTAGTTTATTATTTTAGTATAGTTATCTATTATAGTATGGCTTTGGAACATACACTAAACATCAGAGAGGTTTCTTCCCGTGTGAGTAATAAGAGTAAACAGTGACACCTTACTATTATCTGTTCATTTGTTTATTATAGGCCTATAGTTTTGACTTTTCGCCAATTTTAATAGTTGTATGTGAATTTAATGTTAGTTATTATAAGGGAAGTAGAGTTCCTTATATTTAAAATATACTTCTTTCTGCCGAACGCGCCTATTACTTTTGCAGTCTTATTCTAATAAAATCTGATGAGTCATATGTCGAAATTTTCTCTTACGTAAGACAAAAAAAGGCCAGATAAAGGAAAGTAAAAAATGATTTAAATATGTATTTAGAGGTAAACAAGCACATTACAGTACTTTTATACAGATTATTTTATAAAAGGTACAGTAAAAAGCATCGTTTCATCGATACTGAGATGTTAAAATGTAACAGTAATAATAGATTTCCGAGTGGAGAGTAGGTGATTAGTCTGATGAGTAGTTTTTGGCATGTTTTTCTCTTGGGCATTAGAATCGTGATAATCAGAGATTGTACTTTCTTCTACAATTCAGTCCCACACTATACAAAAATCTCTGTACTCATATGTGCAGCATGTCTTTTATTTTTTTTTTCAAGGCGTGATAATATACATGTTGCTGGTTCATTTCCTCAGTTTATGAACCATCTGACAAAACAGGAAATATAGTAATTTAAACTGTTAAGTGATGGGAGTGACCTTGCCATACAAACATCTACACCAGATATTGGCACAGAGGTTAAAGAGTTTCGTAATTCTGTCGAATCTTTCTGCGTATAACTTCCGCCATTTTGTTATAGTCTTGCTGTGATTGAAGGAAGGTCTTGTTAAAGCCGGGATGTTTTTAAGGAAATACAAGAAGAGTCTTCGCTGTTTAGGCAATTTTCTGTTCTCTTCACGTCTCTAAATTTTTTATTCGTTCTCCAGTTAATCGGCTGGATTATTTGAATGAAAACACGTTAGGCTTTGTACAGTGCTAGTACTCTATGCTGCACATAATGACTATTTTTTTCCCCTTGGCACTGCAGCCCCAGTGGGCCTAGGCCTAACTCCATGAACTTCTCCGTTCACTTCGGTTTTTCTAGATCTTACACATTCGGTAGGACTCCTTGGGCGGGTGATCAGCTCGTCGCAAGGCCTCTACATGTACACAAACACAGAAAAACGCACACAAACATCCATGCCCTGAGTGGGATTCGAACCCACGATCCCGGTTTCAGAGCAAGCGAAGACAGTACATGCCACATAATGACTATTGCAAAGTTAAATAGTAAACTTTATATATTTTTACAACCGGGCCTTTACAGTCTTCAATAATGTTAGCTTGTTCAGCGCGTGAATGAGTGATGATGGATTACACACCCCTCGTTTTGACACTTGCGATAATAAGCCGTATCATATTCAGGCCTAATGACTAAGTTACCATGCATATGACACTTCAGCTTCGGAGTGGGTTTGAAGTCGCAAATTGACTGCAGTAAAGAAAACCACATTGAAAGTCTAAAATTTGGGATTCACATGTGTAATTACTTCAGCCATTGGAAATTATTTGTTAAGTTGTGACACCGCCTCAGGTCAACCGTCCTGATGGCTTTGCGTGGGCAGTTTGTCAAAGCTACACAGTTAGCTGTTGCTGCTTTACCTTCATATTACGGAAGCTTTGTCGCTGATTACGGTGTCAGTATTCTTAGAAGTAATATATAAAGAATGAGCATATGTCGCTGTTACATTAAAAATGAGCCACAATATATGTATAGTTAGTGCCTCGTAACTGTAGCCGCGCGGAAAGGTAAACGCTGATGTGGAGCACACGAAGCTGTACGCTTGCTGTGGCGACGTTCAGAGATACTCTCCGAGTGGAAAACATTGCCTACGGAGACCAGGAGTAGAGACACAACGTGCTATACACCTGATCACACTCCAAGACGCTACATTTCAAACTGGTAGTACCCACGCTGACGTAAGCTGATAAGACTGCTCCACCAGCTCCGCGAGAGATGATATGACCCCTCTACCACGGCTAGAGTTCCGAGGAACTAACAGTAAATATTAATTATAATACATATATATATACAGGGTGTCCCAGGAGGAATGGACCAAACTTCGGGAGGGTGTTCCTTATGTTAAAGTATGCCGATATAACCCAAAACACCTATGTCCAAAGTTGAACGGTTACGGAGATAATGGCCAGAGAAGTGTCAAACTTTGACCGGCGTTGCACGCTTGTTGATTACAAAATACATATTAAAACTGGCAGGAATATGTGGATTATGTAATGTTAATAATGTACGTAACATCAGACTAACTTGTGAGTGACATGAAGCCATAAAATTGAAGTACAAAATACTCGCTCGCCATGTCATAATTGTCCTTAGGGTTTCCAAGCACTATACACGACACATGAATGGCAAGCGCTGACGTAACGTGGCTGACTGCGCGTTCTGATAAAGCCAACTACATACGTACGGCTAGGGTGAATCACGGCACTCAAGGACAAACATAGATAAGGCCTCTCAGCTGAGAGGTACAGTGCGTGGACCTGCCAGAAGACCACACTTTTCTTGTGCCATTATCTCCGTAACCGTTCAACTTTGGACATAGGTGTTTCGGGTTATTTCGGCATACTTTAACATAAGGAACACCCTCCCGAAGTTTGGTCCATTCCTCCTGGGACATCCTGTATATATAGCGCCTGGAGGTAATGATCGGTTATAAAAGATAGTAATTGGACAAGCGGAAGGACAGAATGTTTCTAATGGCTGACATGAAGTCTGTCTCTGTTTAACAAAAGCCAGACTATTATCTCGTGCTTAAATTTGTGTTTAAAATAGAGCGCAACTCATGTAAAGCGGAGAAGGGAAATGTAACGGAGACGTAACAAAGACTGGAAATATGGAAACAGGGCAGCGTACCCTACGACATGCTCTAACAAAACTGGAACGGGCTGGTTGAGTATCTGAAGATCTAATAACTAGCCAACCAAGCAGCGAACTACAAACGTACAAGGTCTCCATTGAAGAGTGGATGGTTATTTAGCTAATATGAGCTTTTCATATTTGAATGCAATCCAGAGGTTCATTACCATGACATCGAAGTAAACCAGCGTTACCCCGAAACGTCTGCCAACTTCTACAGGGCTACACATTCCAGAATATTGTACGCATTACCTAAAATTAAGTTCGTTCAATAGAAAAAATATGTTAATCATCACAGTTTCTTCAATGAAGGACTTCGGTAAAATTCTCTGTGGAGCATCGTGTTACCTACGTAAATATTAACATAACAAACAGATATAAAGGAAACTTTGTCGACACTGCCTTAAGTTATCTGATGATGACGCAACAGAAGAGTTGGACCACAAATTACAGCTGAACTATTCAGAGGCTTTCTCGAAACGCGGTGAGCAATGGAGGTAGGTGCTGAACAGCGTCAAAAAACACAAAACGTTGAGCACCAAACGCTAGGCAGATAATTTGGTTATCTGACAACTTTCGTAACATTTAGCGCTGTATACACGTATACTTCTCTGGACACAGTAAATTATGGGAGAATAGGCTATGATCCGCGAGATCTTGACAAAATGGACTGGCGCCGAACAGTGACTTATTAAAAATTCCATACACATAAATGCCTAACCGTAAAAAATTACACTGACTGTGACAGATCAAACAAAAAACAAACTCCGTGGCCTGTAGTCCGCAAGCGAACTATAACGACCGTGCGACCGCCGCTTGTCGGCGAAGTTAGTGCCAACTTTTGCGGATAGAGGGTGTCGGGTGGTCAGCGCAACGGATTCCCACGGCCGTTAATCTCGGTTTTGTAGACCGGAGCCGCTGTTTCCTTGAAATAGCTCCTCCGTTATCTTCACGAGGCTGAGTGGACGCCGTTCCAGACCCACTACTTCTCAGAAAATCTTATAGCGTCGGGAATCGAACCCGGGACCTCTGAATCTGTAGGCAGGATCTCTGACCACTAGACCACAGAAGCGGCCTGACAGGTGCAAGACGAAATATAAGTGAAATCGTAACACCCGGTTGCAACACGACCATAATCAGACAGGAACCCTCGTCTTCGTGCTGTAATCGCCGTGGCGAGGGAGAATTCTGAGGGGTGGGGGTCTGCGCTACCATCAGCATGTAAATATAACTAGTAACTGTCAATGATTTCAGTTTAATATCATTAGGTTAATAGAATTTAAAATATTGGCCGACTATGAAAAAAGGGTTAGTTACAATCATCTCTAAAAATTCAGACAGGAAGTCCCATCAATTGCTAGGAAACAGAACTTTTATACACCAAGACATATCTAAGACAAAGCACGGCCAAACAAAGCATTTTATTAAGGTTAAACAAAAAAGTCACTTTTAAGAATTCATATACATATACGTGTTTTGCATGCAACCATTCCTTGCAGCTGCACAACTTCGCGGCACTAGTGAGTATCTACAGAAGCTGAGATCTTCACGGCGGTGAAGATTCACATTTGTTGCATTACTACATGCTATTTAAAAATTTTAAACTATTATTTATATAAGGTACATAAAATATGCAAAAATCTTGACCTATCTATAATACCATTTTATTTTTATTTCAAAGATTGTTAAATGACTGCCGCTGAGCTATTAAAAACTCTATTCTAAGCCACTGTATAGTCTAATATACGTTATCCAATAGAAACTATTATTATTTAAACTTTCATCTAGTATGAATAACGATTTAGTCTGGGATCACACGAGCGCACGAAGTACGTCCGTTGCAACAAATGTACTTTATGACGAACGTTGCTGAGGACACCACACAATTGCAGAATGCGGTGCGTAGTTTTTGTCTACAATGGAGCCAGAAGAAAGCGTAGCATTCGCCCCTCTTGTTTATTTCTACAACGGACGGCACGACGTTCGTTACAACGGACGCATTTTGTGCGCTCGTGTGGCTCCAGCCTAACAGCCGGAAAATAGCCAACGTCAGTCGTAAGGGCTGCCGTCATGTAGCTGGCAAAACATGATGTACCCAATTTTCAAAAAGGCACAGAACAATATCTTGACAACGTTTCTATTTCTAAATAGTGAACTTATTGATTAAATAACGTATTAATAAAAACAAACCTACGAAGATTATGATAGAGATCACACTTATTAAAAATACACCTTTGAAATGGGGCAATATTATATGTTTGAAGGATCGCACTGGATTCATTAGCCACAGGAAAGAAGTTTCCGGTCGTCTGCAACACAAGAGAAAGAGAAAGTGAGAAGAGATTAAAAAGAAGGGAAAGAAATTATGATTGTGCTTCTGTCAGATAGGAAATGAACCCAGTAATTCTGGCGAACGATGTTGTATCAACTGTAAATATTTTGACAGTTTGGGCCGTTTCTAGGAGACGAATACGTAAACATGTTCCAACCAACGAGCATCCAACAATAAAAGGGCGTCCGGTGCTTGGTAACAGACCGGTAAACACATATCACAACAACGAATGCGCAACCGTAGGGCGTCCATTGTTAGGCAGTGTATGGGGTGGACACACTATCAATGCATGATATCCATTGCTAAGCAGCGATGTGTTTTCTGTGGGTGGTCCTTGCCGAGCCTATATAGGGAGCAGTGACCACTGTTCGAGAGGATTCGACAGGAAGACGTCGTTTAAAGCAGCTCAGCAGTTAAAAGACTAGTGACAACTACACGGTTAAAGAGAAGATTATAAGAGTAGCGAAGATAACGGACTGACGGAATCCAACAGCAGAGTCCCGGACGCTACAAACGAAAATTAGAATTAAAGTGTAAACACTTTGTTTTATGTTTTAGTAATAATTTGGAGAGTTATAATTCTTTGTGGTTACAACTTATTCAATAAAACATCTCCGTCAAATCCGTAATTCGTTAATTATTTGCCACGGATACTCGGACACGTGACAATATTATTAAGGACGCGAGAAGACAATATTCCTTTCTTGATTCAATTAATGAAATTTTGTCAACTTCATATAGCATTCAATGGAAAGATGATTGAGAAAGGTGAATTAAAAAGGATGTTATACTTGTAGGACGCATTCGGGGACTATTTTAATTGTTTCATTCTTATAATTTTACGACTTTCTCTCAACTGCAGGCTGTGTTTGGGATGAGAGGAAATGATGAATGGTAGACAGGTTAGGATACGAAACAAGAAAATCTAATGGGTTAATTTATATTAACGCTTCTGAATTTTGTTCGGAGGATGTCCAATTACAATCGTCCGAAACACCGACGGTCATGATTGAGATGTTTCATAGTTTTCCTCAGTCGCTCAAGGCAAACGCTGACAATGCCTTCAAATAAGCCACTGCATTCTGATTATTCTAGAAGTTCACTTTACGCAAGTGACCTGTCATATAAGCTGACGTTACATATATGATACAGTTGATACAGCGTCGTTTAATAAGAACGACCCATTCATAACTTACTTTGGCAGGCTGAGAGGATCCGGGCCATTACGCCCAAAACCGGCTGGCTTTCTCTCTGCTTCCTCCTTTGTCAAGAGTGTGAACTCTGCCTCCAGTTTGCCCTAAAAGGAAAGCAGTATTCTTAAAATTGTTACCTTCGTTTTTTGAAAATCATATTCATGTGTGCAATTAGTTCGATATGAAATAAATAGTGCGGTCGACCTGAGAAACTATATACACAAACTAGTAAAACGTTGGTGCCCATATGCTGTGGGTTAATGTTCGCTTCTGTGGATCTCACGAAATAGCTGTCTAGCGAAACAAACGTACCAGAATGTTCCGGTTTGTGAGTGCTCTTGTCCGTACACACGCGATTTAAGGTTCGTCAACACAGAGCGCTACGCTATGTTCGCTACGTACGCTACGTACGCTGTGTACACTCTGCGACGCAGCTAACATAGGGAACATAGCGTACGTAGCGTACTGAAGTCTGTGTGGCCAGTCACATTGGCAATAAAGGGAGATATTTTTCTGTTCGTATAACGAACATAGCGTACGTAGCGCTCTGTGTGGTCGAACCTTCAGTCCCAGCCCAACACTTCACTCCGACTCATCTCGGTGGTCGAACATTTTGATCTCCCACAGTGAGGCTTTCTCGCCCCATTCAAGGGCGTATTTTCCATACTTATATGATGTAAACCCGTTTTATAATTTTATGTTATTATTTTTTTTTATTGCTAGTGGTTGGGACTAAGTCCCTTGTACTGCGGCCACTTCTGGCCTATT
>NW_019723311.1:223019-261916 GCF_002891405.2 Cryptotermes secundus
CTGCTTTTACCGGTTCTCACGGTCTCTTCGCTTGCAGATTTCTTATATTTTTTCTTCTACCCTGAAGATGGAGGCGATACGTTCCTCCGAAACGTCGGTTAACACCACATATACACGGTGCCAAATCCCAGAAGACTGCTTTCTTCATAAAATATTTAATATGACCTCAAATATTTGAACAATTTCCATGTTTATAAGCGTTAACTTGCAAAAAATATTTCATACATAATTTGTAAGAGCGCTTCATATCGAATTTCATATTCCTACTTTCAGTGGTTCAGTGGTTACTGCTGTAACGTTTCAAGTTTCGCACTGACTTGGCATTGTTGTTTCCAGTTGTATAAAAATATTATTTTAGTACAGGTATATATTTCTTCTAAAATCTCTCACCATACATCATTTCAGCATCCTATAATGAGTTGTGGTGATATCACTCCAACAACAGAAGTTGGTGTGTCCGGCATGTTGTCATTACTAATTGAAGGAAATTGAAATTAGGTAATTTTGGTGTATTTAGTGTCATAAATTTTGTGAAATCTAATAAAGTTATCCAACTTTTACAGGAGTCCACCCACAGACAACGTAATGGTGTCATAAATCTATTACATTTCTTCAGGAAAGTAGATGTGCCAAAATAACATCTCTGGAACGTATCCCCATTTTCAACATTGAGTGTAACAAAAGTCTTACGTTTACGCGTGTGACGCTTTCAGTTAGGGTTATATCTCAGCATTTTCCCGAGAAAAATGATAAAAAACTGCAAATTCTCTTAGAAATAACCATTATGTAAGTGTGTAGAACCAGAGGCATATTATGAAATTCTGCTAACTTAGCGAAGGGTTCTTCATATTTGTATAATTTTTGCTTTTTGTTCAGAATAATTGAGGAACTATTTCAAGGAAATAGCGGCTCCGGTCTAGAAAACCGAGATTAACGGCCGTGGGAATCCGTTGTGCTGACCACATGACACCCTCTATCCGCAAAGTTGGCACTAACTTCGCCGACAAGCGCCGTTCGCTCGGTCAGTATAGTTCGCTTGCGGACTACAGGCCACGGACTTTTATTGTTTTAGAATAGCTATATTTTATGTTCATTTGTAATTACCAAATAAATATTTTCATATTGTTAATGCTGCCAAATGAAACAATGTATACTTACTGTCAGTTTGGGTTGAAGACCATCGGGTGGTACATTCTGGAAGGGCCACCAGCCTTTGAAGCGAGACATCTTGAAAAGACTGATTCTAGGTGCGTGTTTTGATACGATATTAAGGCCGCAGCTACGGCAAGATCGTGCCCCTCGAGGCATCTTGGCCAGATCAAATGTCAGAGACCCTGAAACAAATATTCAAAGTTCAGTGGTTAACTCTAAAAACAAATTGTCCGATGGGATAACCTTTACTGAACTGCACTTACATTTTTAAAGGCGTAAGACGTCTTCATTAAGCTTTTGTGCTTTCAGCTGCGAACACATGATTTCATATACGAAATCCTTTGCTTAGGTCTTCAAATGCGTTACAAATATTCGCTGACAAATGAAATCATACCTTGTCAGCAAGAGTTATTTAGTTAGTCTTTGTTGCAAACTTAGAAGCTAACTGAACTAACTCCATGGAGTAGATTTCTCCTTGAGAAGCTAATAGTGGCTCATCTAGTCAGAAATTCCCTTCATATTATGGAACTCCAAGGCTCATTGCCATGTTCACAGGAGCCCGCTACTGGCCTGAACCCTAAGACAAAATAATGCAGTCCACAACCTCCAACTCTAGTTTTAAGAACCGTTTTAATATTACACTCTCGCCTATACGTAGGTCTTCCAAATGTTTCTTCCCATCAGTTTTCAATCAGAACTCTGTATATATATATTCATTCATTCGTCAGTAATCTGTCAGACGACAGGTCCACAGTCTCTTCCAAAACAGTTCCTCCACTTAATGCGATCTAGAGCTATATGATTAAAAAACTGTAAAACTGAGGCAAAAATTCATCATGAACTGTAGCGCCTACATTAGTATTAATATATTTTTTGTGTATTTCTGTGTAATCGTGCTAACTTTGTAATTAGCCTCTGTGCTGTTAAATTTGTACGCAGATAAACAAGAATTGAATTATTATTATTATTATTATTATTGTTGTTGTTGTTGTATGCTGCTCTATTTGAAATTCAAATTCTCACATTGTGGCTTTGTCTGTGTATGTTTGCTTCTGTATCTTATTCATGCTGTGTAATTAATATAGACTATCATTTTTGTATTTTGTTTTTTAATTATTTTTGTGTATTTCTCTATTCGTGCTAGCTTTGTAATTGGCCTCTGTGCTGTTAAGTTTGCACGTAAATAAACATGAATGGAATTGAATTGAATTCAATTCTCTTCTTCTTCTTCTTCTTCTTCTTATTATTATTATTATATTGGATGTTGTGTTAGCACACAAATAAGTAAAAATTAATTGAGTTATTGCTATTATTATTAACTTTATGCGTGTATGTACGTGTATTGTTCTTTCTTGCCACAAAATGGAATAACTATTGGAAATATACGTAGTTATTTTATTTTCCTCTCCTCTTAACGCTAAGTTTAATTTTTCTTGGAATTATTATTAAATTATTGTCATTATATAGACTGTCATATTTTGTATTTTTAATTATTTGTGTGTATTTCTATGTAGTGGTGCTAACCTTGTAATTTGCCTCTGTGCTGTTAAGTTTGCACGTAAATAACTTGAATTGAATTGAATTATTATTGCTATTACTCGTATTATTCGCTGAAACATACACATTGTAAAGCTCTTTGTTATGCAGCAATTTCGAGACTGGAAATCAAAAGCATTGCCTAAACATTACGAGAGCGCTTCACAGTAATTAGCGCAGTGTTGGCCACACATAGGCTGTGGAAGGCGGTCAACAAATATCTTAGTCATCGGGGAGGCGTAATCGCTCCGCTTTGTAAGTGGCGTTTGTAAGCCACTGGGGTACCACGAAATTGCAAAATGCAAAGAGGGAGGCGCCGCGGGCTGCCCGCGAAGAGCTGAGTTTAACCAATGGGGGGACCCACCGCCCCGAAATTGAGGACGAAGGGAGGAGTTAACCTCCCTCTTTGTTAGCTGCTGCGTCAACGATTTTAATAATATAAAAATGAGGAAAAAACTCAATCAGGGAGCAATCTAAAAACGTAAATTTCGGCAGTCAGCCGGAGGCTCTGTTCGACACGGGTACTACAAGATGGTGGATGGTGACACTTATCTGCGTCTCTATTTCAAGTAAGCCTCTTTGCTCATACTAGCCATGTTACTTAAAATTCAGTGTTGTTGTGAACTTGAAGCACAGTCTCCAGTGTGCCCCACGAGCGCCAGGGTAGCGAATGACAGGCAATGGAGGGAAGCAACAGTCTCACGGCATAACCCCCGAGAGGGAAATTAGAATAGGAGTAACGAAACGATGTTAGGTAAACTGGCCGAAGACGGCCTCACTTCATCGTAAATAACAGTGTAAATAGATCAGTGTGATTAGGGTAGGATGTACACAGGGAGTTTTGATTCACCCCGCCACTACCAAGCCGTCCACGCCCGATCCAGAGCGATCCTGGCCCAAGCGAAGGCAGAACTGACCCAGGCAGTCAACGGCAGCCGGATGCAGCGAACATCCTAACTGAAAGGGTGGCGTCTGAGTAAATTAGTCTTATTTTATTAGCCCCCCCCTAATGGCATAACACTCTTCACTATGCAACTGTGATTTGGGATCGTTTTAGGAAATGCGCCCCAACCCTTCTCCATAAAAAAGAAGTGAGAAAAATGAAAAGTCAAAATTTAACACTTTGAAACAAGCACGAAATACAAACTGAGTACTGATGTAAGGGCAGACTTACCCAGAAGGTCATTCCTTATGAAGTCGTTGTCCCAGATCTGAAGATGCAAGCGGCATGGAATCTTATGTTCAGTTAACTTCCTGAGGAAAAGTGAATCCTTCTTAACTATGATAATCTTGTTCTCTGGTGCATGGTAATTGAACCGAAATATGAAGCGCCAGTTGAAGTTGCCTTCTCCAGTCAGCGACCTGTAGTGGACGTCAGTCGTCTGGACGTCGTCACCAACCAGCCACCTGTGGAGAGAGACGCTTCGTAACCAGGAGTCCACGATGGCTCATCAGCAATATTGATAACTCTATCTGTATAACTGCTTGGTACTGAGTGTTTGCACAGTAGCCGTTTTTGATAAATTATAAAGTAATGTTTGATTCTTATGTTTCGAATCAATAAATATACAGATTATATGGTAAAATTGAAAAGGTAAAGTTGTCCCTTCACTTCATTAATTAAGTACCATGCCATGTAGACGTGTGGAGGAGTGAAGATATAGCTCCACCATTCTTGACCCCGGCACTAGATGGAGGCGAGGGGTCAGCTTCACATCCAGACAGCTTTACCATAAGGGAATGAGCCCCCGATACCCACTGGATAGGAGACTTGGTGGGGCCCAAGAGCTGGTCTGGATGCTCTGGATTGGAGAAAATATCTTGCCCCTGCCGAGAATCGAACCCCAGCTGTCCGACACGTGATCTTTTGCTATACCGACTGAGCTATCCCGGCTCCTCCAATTGTATGGTCCAAAATTGAATTCACCTACTAAATGTAGGCGTAGGCACCTGCTACAAAATTTCATATAAATCTGTTAAACACTGTCAGAACTAGAACCCGCTGATGGAGAGACAGGCAGACACAGTGTACTAATTGTGCGCCATTTATGCACTTTTGCATTGAACCTATGGTTATAATTTACTCGTATTTATTTACTTACTTACTTACTCATGGAGCTGAGACCTTCTTCAGGAGCCACCAATTCTGCAGCTACTCAAGAATTTCCTTGCATTTTAAGAAACCCGAAGGTTCATTATCGTGTTCACAAGAGCCCTCCGCTGGTCCATATCCTGAGCCAGATCAATCCAATCCATACCATACCATCCTATCTAAGATCTATTTTAATATTGTCCACCTACCTACGCCTTGGTCTTCCCAGTGGTCTCTTTCCTTCTGACTTTCCCACCAATATCCTATATGCATTCCTCGTCTCTCCCATTCGTGTTACATGCCCTGCCCACCTCATCCTCCTTGTCTTGGTCATTTTAATTATACTTTATGAAGAGTCCAAGTTATGAAGCTCCTCATTATGCAGTTTTCTCCAACCTCCTGTCATTTCATCTCTCTTCGGTCGAAATATTCTCCTCAAAACCCCTTTCTCAAACATCCTCAGTCTATGTTCCTCCCTTAATGTCAGAGACCAAGTTTCACATCCATACAGAACCGCAGGCAATATAATAGTTTTGTATATTCTAATTTTTATGTTTTTGGACAGCAGACGAGAAGACAAAAGGTTCTGGACTGAATGGTAGCAAGCATTACCCGAGTTAAATCTGCTCTTAATGTATGGTTATAATTTACCTAAGCTAATACGTAAAAGCACTTCTAACTTCAAAAACTTGTACGCATAACTCCACTAAACATTCCTACATTACTTGTAACGAAATAAATTGTTAAAATGAGACATATTTATGTATGACCATATGACATTACCCTTTTACGAAAATATCAGACATTTTCTCTCCTATTAAGAAGCTGTCATCCTGCAATATTACGTCTTCTGTGTTCCAGATGATGACCCGCAATTCGTACTCCTGCGGTGGTGGGGGGGTTATGTCAACTGGAGGAGGCAGAGGCACTTCTCCCATCGGGAACATGTCCACCCACATTTCCAGCTTCCCCTGCATCACAAAGCAACATTCAGAGGTTAGACATTAACTTGAAAATATGACTTTCAACTGTGTCCTTACTCGGGGATCGAATGAGCCAGTGTCAGGCTGTCATAACCTGATTTGACTTTCTTAAGGATCCTTAACGAATGAAGAGTACAGTCTTCTGTGTTGCAACTCCGTTTAGTTCGGTAAAATCCACCGACGTTTCGCATACTTTTACCCAACTACGCGCCGTTAAAATCCAAAAGTTCACATTTTTCGTAGTCTTATACATAAAAATGATTCATTCCATTTCAAAACACTATATTTTCCAAAGTATTACACATAAAAATATGATCAAACGCCATGTGACTTCTTCCTTTGGTGGTATGTTAAGGATCGTGTTTACATACCCCTACTACCAACAACACTGGTAGAGCACAGGGAACGCATCGATGCTGCAGTGATGACCATTGGCAAGGGAGTGCTACAAAATGTTTGGACCGAACTCGACTACCGTTTGGACGTGTGTCGTGTGACTAACGGGGCATACATACAACATTTTTAATTTGGCGAGATTACGGTTCTTTTCATGTATCAATCTTATTTCTATGTATAATACTTAGGAAAATATAGTGTTTTGAAATGGAATGAATCATTTGTAGTAACTTGTTATATTGCAGCAACCTGCTGCACTGTGTAGATCTGACTTTCTGTTCTATTTCTTACCGTCTATGTGCAGCTTCAGTTAATATTCACTCGTTTTGTTCTCTTTACTGTATAATACTATATGTTTCGGCCTAATTGGCCATCATCAGTAGCGTAAGTTGTTTTGATGAAGGAACCCTGTGCTCTGTTGTGATGCTGTGATGCTTTTCTTTTTTTGCAATGCCTCGGATTGTTCTAGGTTATATGGGTTATTGTGCTGTTGCCATGCATGTGTTTGGTTTATGGATTTTGTATGGTCCAGTATGTCGCTGTTCTGAAGTTTTTGTAGGAGCGCAAGCTTGCACATAGACTGCAAGAAGTGGAACACAAAGTCAGATTTTCATAGTGACCGCTGTAAGAACCTCAAGTCCAACAAACTCAACCTGTGTTCATCTCTTGGGATAAAAAATAAAATATCACACCCATATAAAACAAAACGCAAAATTAAAAAAAAAATCCTCTGCTTTACAACACGTATAACCAATTTAAGACGTTAAAATAGGGACTAAAGTAGCCTATAAAAACATCCGTGGTAAAATTTACTAATTTCTGATTTTCAATTCATACAAAGGCAGAGAAACTGAGAAACTTTATAGCAAATCCCATAACTGAATATCATAATACGAGTATAGGATAACTGTTTCATGCGGTGTAGTATCAACTCCAGGGGTTATGTATTTACCTAGACGAGGGGATAATTCCGAACTATAAACAAGAATGGACTCTGGGAAATGTGCTTGTAGCTTATTTAAGGATAATATCAAGATAAAAGGAAAAATAAAAACCAAAGTCAGAGTTGCGAATTCATTTACAGAGATGTCAATAGAGTACCAAAACCAGTAAAACTTATAAATTGGTTTAACTGCTCTTTGTATGTCATAAAGCACAGCGACTTTTCAGTTACATGAATTTACTTAAATAATGTGAATTCGCTGGACCTGATCTATGATATTATACGCACTTGTTCGATTCCAGGCTTCTTCGGATGGAACAGAGACCTCGTCTCTACGTGTTCTGGCACCAGGCGATAGCCTCCGCGGCATACTTTGTGCCATCGTCGCAACGCGTACAGCGCCAGTTCCTCTTGGTTCAAACCTTCGTCCTCAGACTCTCCTGTCGGAACAGAGCCTCAAAATGAAAACCGGGTTTCAAAACGGATGCTAGGTAAGACATAGGAATTAACACTCTGTATTTTTCGTTCAACCATACATCATTCACAACCTAATGGATGCCTTCGTAAGGTAAAGTTTTCCTTTCCCTGCACCACGTGCTTAGCAGAACTATTATTATATCATGAAACAATCGACTGCAATTTTTCTGTGCATGCGTAGTTCCTGCAGGTGATGCTATGCAGTGTACTGATCTTCAGCTCATGAATTTCTACCAAATGTCTGAAAGATTCATACTTTAAGAAATTAATTCTAAACTGGGACAGAGAAGAGGGCCTAGCCAATAAAGCTGAAGAAGAAGAAGAAGAAGAAGAAGAAGAAGAAGAAGAAGAAACCGATAGACATAATGACTAGTCGTTAATATTTCTGTCAGCTTTATGAGAGGGAAGAACGAATTGTCGAGAATATTTTGGTTGATTTGCGTAACACATCACAAGGAAACCGAATGGGCTGGCTTGCCGGTAGCAGCCTGTACTTCTCGGGAGATGGTCAACGCGTATCTCAGCCGGAACACCGGATATCCTGACTGAGATCTTTCGTGGCTTTCCTCAGTTCCCCCCAACGCAAATACCAAGCTAGTACAGCGATTGGACCATGACCATTTCTTTCCGAAACGACAGTGTCGTTAAATAAGCGTGACATTGTCTACGTTACCTTGAAAACGAAATCGATTGTTATTTGCTGGGCCAAAATGATCCGTGATTATACAAGTAAGGAAATNAACTAGAACATTAGTGCAGAGGCATTCCACATGTGTTCTCGTATACGTGTGACATTGTCTACGTTACCTTGAAAACGAAATCGATTATTATTTGCTGGGCCAAAATGATCCGTGATTATACAAGTAAGGAAATGTACGCGTTGTATAAGCATTTGGTTCGCTTAGGCTGGGGCCACACGAGCGCACAAAATGCGTCCGTTATAACGAACGTACTTTATGACGGATGTTGCTGAGGACACCACACAGTTGCAGAATGCGGTGCGTAGTTTATTTTGTCTACAATGGAGCCAGAAGAAAGCGTAGCATTCGCATCTCTTTTTTATTTCTACGACGGACGTCACGATTAGTGTTCGTACCGTTGTTTTCCTGACGATACCACATAGCAGTTTTATCTGTGGAGATGGTCACCATAAAGTACTGAAATCCGATGAAAGTAATTTGAGCCGTCTTAGGAAAATCACCATTTGGTTTCTTGTGGCCCATCTGAATTGCCTCTATTTTTGGCGTTAGAATAATTCGTGTCCACCGGTCTCCGGTCTGTGTTGGATAAACTCTCGATCACGAAATAAGAGCAAAATTCGTCCAACCACCAGCCGCTCTAGAGGAACATAACCATCCGTCCATCCATCCATGCGTACATACAGAGGGCATCCCCAAAGCGACTTTTTCTTCGCAGGGGGCGCTGAAAGCGTGTAAATGCGTAAAAATCCTCACCTTCGATTTTTTCACAATCGCAATAATCTCTCATATGTGTACATATATTTGTATATGTATATGTGAAGGTAAATAATTTGCAAGAAAACTCATATCCATTTAAGAGAACGGTCTTCAGAATTGTAATGCTGTGTTTCGCCGAGAGATCCAGACGTATCAGAGCAACATACTGCCTCCATCTTCAGGGTCGAGAAGTAAGGAGAAGCAGAAGGCCAGTTGAGAGAACCGTGCCTACTTCTTATAGCATCTTGCTTGGATTACTCTTCGACCTTGAAATTGGAGGTGATATGTCTCTCCGAAACTTCGGGTTCTGTTCCAACTACACGGCGTTTCAACCCAGAAGACCGTAGTCTTCATAATCACCCCGTGAGAACCTCAAATCCAGTAGTCTCTTATGGAATTCAGGCGTTCATTACCGTCTCCACAAGAGCCAGCACTGCTCTCTGTTCGAAGCCACCTGAATCCCTTTTCCCATCCTGCGTCTTTAATTTTCTTTTTATTTTTGTCCTCCAATCTGTATGTAAATCTTCCTAGTGGTCTTCTTTTACAGGTTCTCCTACCAAAACCCTTGCGCACTCATTTTCACGCCCATGCGTGCTGTATGCACTGCCCATCTAACTCTGCTTGATCTGATTATTATAATAGTGTTTATTGAGGAGCACACTTATGAAGCTTCTTATGACGCAATCTTCTCCAGCCTACTGCTATATGTGTATAATTTCTCTTGGGTTCGGTCATCCTTCTCAGCACCCTGTCTTCAAAATCATCACTCATTCTTTCATGTAAGAGACCGCGTTGCACAATCATATAAAAAAAGTAAAGCTATTCCTGTACCAGGCTGTGAAGGACCATAGGGTTGTGAGACGTTGAGGGTCCGACATTGCCTAGGTAATCGGCTCAAAGATGGCGGTAAGGTTGTCAGCCTTACGCACCGGCCGCGCTTTACTCCTCAGGAAAATTATTTAATTAATTCCTGGTACTCATTTCTGTTAGAGGCTGAGTAAACCCCAAAAATTATAGTTTTTCATTTCGTTCAAAAATGAGATAAGAATTGTAGGGTGTACATGGACTACAACAGGGCATTCTTTACATTACCTCACCCTCCTTGCTCACTAGCACAATGCAGCTGCAACCACTGTCTCGAACTTACCGGGGACATCTTTTGATGGAAAGCTTTCGTATCGAATTTCAACCACATCTGCTAAACGATCCGTGTTTTTCATGAAAAGATCCATTTACGATTCCATGTAAATCAGGCTTCGCCACTATTGTGAGAACCTGACATTTCGTATATATATCAAATTCCTTGCTTCAGTGGAGGAAAATCAAAACTGGAACTAGCAATCTGATACTTTTTCGGATATATTACAGTAGTCTTTAGCGGAGAAAACTTTGTATAACTTCTTGGCCGCATATACCCTGCTTGTATAATTGGTGATTATGCCTCAAAATTATGTATGGCCGCCATGTTCTAACTGAAGGCAGGCATCTCAAAAACAAACTCGCAACTACCTATGAACATAATATCCTGAAGATTTTCATGATAGTCCCCGCTAATTATAAAGTCAGTAGGAGCAAAATATGTCGCATTGCCACTATAGAGCTTCTTGCAGCTCAAGTTCATCGACCCTCTAGCAGCCTGAGTCTTAGCTGCAGTCTAGTATTTGTGAAGTATAATTGTAATTTCATCGAAACTTTGGGCCGCGCCATAGCTCAAGCGGTTAGTCGCTGGCTTCCCATCGCGGCGACCCGGGTTCGATCCCGGGTCTGGTCAAGTGGGATTTGTGGTGGACAAAGTGGCGCTGGGGCAGGTTTTCTCTGAGTACTTCGGTTTCCCCTGCCAATCTTCATTCCACCAATTGCTCCATAATCACCCTCACCTATCATCTGGGGCTGGTAAAATAGGCCAGAAGTGGCCGCAGTACAAGGGACTTAGTCCCACCCCACTAGCAATAAAAAAATCATCGAAACTTGCCCTGTTGATATGCTTTCAGCGGTTATGAATATCACATTTTTTCCCTAATTAATAAATTAATACTTACTCGAATTTTCACGCAGTTCTTGCAGTTTAACTTCATCACAGTCCCCCAAAACAATGTGGCCCCCGATATATTTTGGACCACTAATGTTACACTTCCTGCACAAATTTTGCAATATATGTGATGGTTTTGAAACATCTCTCCATCTGTTGTATCCAGCCCTAAAATATGAACAGAGATGCAATATTCTAAGCATAAAAAAATACTGAATAAATCAATGTCTTAATACTATATTATACCAATTAATTTTGGTGAAAAATGTAACAATACTGGGTAAAATATTTGCTTCTGTATTACACTAGTAATAATTAGAAACTGTATGCAGAAGGGCTCAGATGTCATCCACTTAAATTTAGAGCCCAAACGTAAAAGCTAGGTTTTATCATACGAAAAAGCAAAAATTATAATTCACAGAGTTACGACCTATCTAAAATACTCCATTATTAAAATTTTTAAGCTTCGACATTTTGAATTAAAAATTTTGATTCTATAAAACGATTTTTTTTTTTTCGTATTTTAAAACGTCTTCCAGATATCTCCCGCTTGTACAACTATATTCGTAGAAAACATCGGACCAAATAATCATTCATATACTTCCAAGTTAAATACACACAAATAACCATCACGGATAAATACATATATTTTATTTCAGTTTTTAACCTCGGGACCTCTCCAATTAATATACCCCTTCAGTACAGAGCCTGGTGCACTAAATTCCCTTGAAGCTTGAAGCAGAATAATGCCCTTATATAAAGCATTCACTGCTCGTTTCGTCCAATTCTTTTCCCACGTTTCTACACAGTTGTTTCTATAACAAAAGAGCAAAAGGTGCGTAGGTACCAAAAATCACCTGTTGGGCGTAATTAGGAACGCCATAGTGGGCGATATTAGAAACATGCATGACTTCAGCATGGCGGATCTCCCAGGAAAAAGCAAGTGATATTAACCACTTTAAACAAACATGAACAGGTTGACTGTTACATGCCTCAAGGGCCTCGCCATAGCCGCTGGCTTCCCACTGCGGCGGCCCGGGTTCGATCCCGGGTCTGGTCAAGTGGGATTTGTGGTGGACAAAGTGGCGCTGGGGCAGGTTTTCTCCGAGTACTTCGGTTTCCCCTGTCAATCTTCATTCCACCAATTGCTCCACAATCACCCTCACCTATCGTCTGGGGCTGGTACAATAGGCCAGAAGTGGCCGCAGTACAAGGGACTTAGTCCCACCCCACTAGCAATACAAAAAATATATGCCTCACAATCCATGAAGTCCATGGTTTCACAGACTGAAGGGATATCAGTACTACATTAATTAGTTTTCGGTTAAGTCGTCAAAGCAGATTATCTTAAAAATAATCCTTATGAGTTTAAACAACATCAATCTCCCGTAGAACTTGAAAGAAAATTAGTAGAAAGGTATTACAGAAGTCATTAGAATCGCCGTCTGAGAGTAGCGATTTCTTGAGAGAAAACCACGGTGGATAGTATTAAGAGCGTGTGCAACAGATGTGTATTTCACCCTTCACATTATCAAACTATCACTTAGTTTAATGTGGTCGTATAGGACGCAGTGTAAGTCCATAAGGCTTTGTTTCCATTTAAGGTTAAGGCTGTAAGATTTCTCCACCATCTCTTAAAATTATGGTTAACATAGCCAGTTTTTGGAAATGTTTACTCTATGAAGTGTTCATTAACCAAAATTTTAGTTTAAATGAAATTTGTAGTGGACCAAATGCAGGTTTATAACTTAACACACGAAGACTTAAATTACTAAATAAATCATTAGGAGATATGCCATCAATGCGGCTTATGAGAAAATATTTCTGTAAGTTTAATCTTCACTGGACAATCCCTACAAACACTGGATACATATCGAGGTAAATAAAAATTAACTGGAAAAATTTTTCACCTCATATTCAAAATACCAAAGTCATAGGCTTATTACTCGTAAGAATGAGTAACCCTACTCTAAATTTTTCTTCATAACAAAAGAGGTCACAGAGTTCACTTACACTTCGTAGCTGGAGGCCAGTCCACACGTGGCCCTATGTCTGCTGTAGTATCTATTTTCCAGATTAATGCTGGTTTCACCTACGATATCATCAAGTCCAGCAATGTCGAAATCCATAACGCACACTGTCAACGTGTTGTCTCTTGGCAGTATCGCCTCCAGTTCGAAGCATCTGTGAGAAAAGCAAAGGTGCATCTCAATTTAAACGCTAAACCTCTCCGGAGATAGGGACTAGCTCTATCGATTGGGCCTAACTGAGACACAGTCCAGTCTCCGAAACGTTGTGTTTTGAAAAATAAACAAGACGGTGTTTTAGATAAAAACAGGGCGATGGATGATGTCCAGAAACATAATATTTGTACAACAAAACGTTGTTATGCAAATGATTTCCATTCATTCTACATGCTTTATGATTTAAGTCTCTTTAATTTATCCACCCTAATAAGACTATATCGCCGGTCACGGTAGCCGAGCGGTCTAAGGTATGTACTGTCTTCGCTCGCTTGGAAACCGGGATCGTGGGTTCGAATCCCACTCAGGGCATGGATGTTTAGTTTGTGTGTGTGCGTTTTTCTGTGTTTGTGTACAGGTAAAGCCCTTGCGACAAGATGATAACCCGCTCAAGGAGTCCTACCGAATGTCTAAGATCTAGAAAAACCGAAGTGAACGGAAAAGTTCATGGAGGCCTAGGCCCACTGGGGCTGTAGTGACAAGAGGAAAAAAAAAGACTATATGTGGTAACAGCCACAATAACAACGATATACGGAGAATTATCAGATATATATGTGACTAATTATTATTATGGCTGTACATCCCTTTGTTGGGCCTTGGCCACTTTTTAAGTTTATTGATCTTGTATACGGTCGGTAGAACTCCTTGGACGGGGGATCAGCCCGTCGCAAGCAAGGCCTCTACCTACACACAGAACAACACGAACACAGAATAAACGCACACAGACATCCTTGCTTTGAGTGGGATTCAAACCCACAATCCCAGCGTTCGAGCGAGTGAAGACAGTTCATGTCTTAGACCGCGCGGCTACTGTGATCAGCCATGTGTGACTTAAGAATAGCCTTTTGCTGCCGGATGTAGAGTACACCATTAATAGTTCATGGTGTTGCGGTTGAGAACCGATTACAAGGATGAAGTTCTACGAACACATCGCAGGAACTTCTGTCTTCCCCTTCAGATTATCTTTATTCTGACTGGTGGCTGCACATACGTTCCTCTGCAGCTACCTGCTGACGCTGGATCCTCGCTCGCGGATTTTTCTACCCTGCAGATGGAGGCGATACGTTCCTCCAAAATGTCGGTCCACTCAAGATCTACACGACGTCACATACCTGAAGACGGCATTCTTCAGTTAACCTTCTTCATCAAAGCCTATCAGGACGCGCGACGGCGAAGAGAAAATTTCTGACTTTTCCAGGAATGAAAACCCGGTAGTTCAGCTCGTAGTATTCACTGTACCAACTTCAGAGCAACTGCTTGTGGTAAGAAAATAAAGTTATCTTTACTTTACTTTACTTTACTTTACAGACTTGCCGCGTGGGGGGCAAAAAGTAATATTCCTCTCCTCTTCCAAAAATCGAATTTCGGTCGTGCAATCCTGATACTTCGATTCCGCAGTTTCTTGTGGTTTGTTGTACGACGCCTTCATTATCTAGGCTATATACCGTTGGATACTGAGAACGATTGACTAATGATGAATTTCAGTGGATGTAGAAAAAAACGACAACGGCCTGATCTGGGTACTGTCCCGCCATTTGCCTGGAAGAAATTAGATAAAGCACAAAGACTTCAGCCGGGACAGTAGGTGTCCCGACCGAAATTAGAACCGAGCCGTTTCCGAATAAAACTAAAAAAAAACAAAACTCCTTGGCTTGAGTCCGCAAGCGAACTATACCGACCGAGCGACCACCGCTTGTCGGCGAAGCTAATGCCAACTTTAGCGGATAGAGGGTGTCGCGTGGTCAGCGCAACGAATCCCCACGTCCGTTAATTTCGGTTTTCTAGACCCGAATACAGGTCTAAACATCGTTAGAACAACAGATCTGTCATACAGAAGTTGTTTTAAGATGACATAAAGATTAATAAGCCTAATTTTAATTATAATTTTACCTGCCGAATGTAGGATCCAGTTGTCGCGGGAAGTAATTGACCTTGTCGCTGATGCTACGAGAGCCGAGCTTGATCATGAGGTATGGGTCTGATTTCCCATTAAGATCTCGCGAGCAGAGTCCAAAAGCCCGAACCACGTACACCCGAACTGAAAGTTTTACAGGAGCATTCGACGGCATATCTTGTAGCAATCCTCCTTGTGCCACATTCAAGCCATTCTCGGTCACGAACACAGTTCCTTGGGGAGGAGGCCATCGGTACACTTTTGCTGTTCCCTGAAAAGAGGCAGATTCTTTGAAATACACATAGGGAGAATTGCCATTTTGTAAATTTTTATTGCGTCTTACCGTCGCGACAATTCAATTTAGGTGTTTTTCTTTTATTTGCTAGTGGGGTGGGACTAAGTCACTTGTACTGTGGCCACTTCTGGCCTATTGTACCAGCCCCAGATGATAGGTGAGGGTGATTGTGGAGCAATTGGTGGAATGAAGATTGGCAGGGGAAACCGAAGTACTCGGAGAAAACCTGCCCCAGCGCCACTTTGTCCACCACAAATCACACTTGACCAGACCCGGGATCGAACCCGGGCCGCCGCGGTGGGAAGCCAGCGACTAACCGCATTCAATTTAGGTTAATATTATAACAAAGTTGATTATATTGTTGGTAATAGTCCTAAACTAATTCACAGATCTCAGTTCGCTTTCCAGCCATATAGAACCACATTTCCTTGACCTCGGCACTAGTTGGAGGTGAACGTTCAGCTTTACGCCCCTGCCGCTTTACCCCCGAGGAAAGAACTCCCGGTACCCATTGAATAGAAGGCTCGGTGGGCTCCAGAGCTGGTCTGGACGACATAGAGAAGTGAAAATTCTTGCCCCCACCGGACTCGAACTCTGACCCCTTGATCGTCCAGTCCGTGGCCAGTCGCTATACCACTGTGCTATCCTGACTCTGATGAAGACGAAATATTGACAAAATTATTAATGCTGTGTTATGCCGCAAATTTCGAGATTGGAGATTTAAGGCATTGCCCAAATGTTACAAGACTTGCAAAAGCGTCTTACAGCAATTAGAGCAATGATGGCAACACATAGACTGTGTAACCAGGTTAACAATGTACTTAGTCAGCAAAGATGCATAATCGCACCACTGCAAGCTCGCCTTACAGGGAACACTGGAGTAGTATGAAATTACAAAATGCACAGGGGGAGGTGCCGCCGAGTACCCGGGAGGAGTCGAGTTTAGCCAATGGGAACCCACCACTTGCAATTTGAAGGAAAAAAGGGAGGAGGTAGCTTACTTTGGGGAAGTAGCTGCGTTAGCAGTTTTATAGTATAAAGAGAGAAAAAGAGACGTTGAGGGGAGCGCTTAGAAAAACGTAATAGTCGACGAGCAGCCGAAGGCTCTGCTCGACATGGGTTCTACAAGTGATGGCGTCGCTGCGTCTCTATCTCAAGTAAGTCACGTTTGCTCATACTAGCCACGTTGTTCAAAATTGTTGTTGTTGTTGTTGTTGTTGTTGTTGTTGTTGTTGTTGTGAAATGTTGAAAGCAATTTCCAGTGTGCCCAGCGAGTGTGGGCTAGGGTAGATACTACGCCAAAGGGGATAGGAGAGTTAGTGTAACGAGTAATGGCCGAGGTAGCCAGTATGGTAAATATGGTCGTTGTATTACGTATTGTGATTGCTGATGTATTGGTTATTGTTGTGACCATTGATTTTGTGATAAACATACTTAAGCTTGTAGAATCTATAGTTTTAGGAGCATAACATTTAAAGGTGAAGCGTTAGGATAGGATAGGGTAAAACTGTGAAATGACTAGGAGAAGAGAGAGAGACAGACCTGAGTCAGACACCCTAGAAGGGGAGATCACAATGAAGTCATAGCCTGGTAAAGTAAAGACACTATGTAGTCCCGACTGAAAGTCGGCATTGTTATTACTGTAAATATTATTGTACATAAGAGTGTAAATAGACCGAGGTAGTTAGGGTAGGATGTAAACAGAGATTTTTGATTCAACCCTTCCCCCGACCGACCCAGAGCTATCCCAGTCCCGACGAAGGCAGAACTGACCCCAGGCAGTCAACGGCAGCTGTATGCAACGAAGAAGGTTCAGAGCCAGGAGAATCCTAGTTGAGAGTAATCAAAATAACACGCCAGTCTTGGGGGGCGTGCCAGGTAGTGGGTAAAGACGGGGCAGGACTCGCTTTACGCCATTAAAAAGTGTGCCAGTGACAGAGGGGCCAGCCAACAAAAGGATGGCGACTGAGTAATTTAGCATCATTTTGTTTAACCACCCCCGTCGCCACGGTAGTACAATTGGTGACATAGGTGGTACAGTGATAGTGGCAGTCATGAATTTAGCAGTATTCCATTAACCCCCCCCTTCAAGCATAACAAATGGGTGGCAGTGGAGGTGGAATTTAGCCAACGGAGCCGGCTGACGAAGTGAATTAGTAGTTGTTTTTACCCACCCCTGCCATCGAAGCATTACATATGGCGGCAGAAGTGGGATATAGAACCCCGCCTGTCGCCGCAACATGACATATGGGGACAGGAAGGTGGGATTAGCCAAAGAGAGTTGGCTGACAGAGCGAATGTGTAACGTGTTTTCCCACCCCTGTCACCCAGGCAGTACATGCTGAATTTTAGGTTCTCAGAGCGTTAACTATGAAATGAGGGCGGAAATCTTCCGGGAAGGAATGCTGTGTAATCCCTTAGACGTCTGATTCTTGCTAGTTCTTTGTTCGGTTCCATTTTCGACCTTGAAGATGGAAGCAGTACCTTACTTCAACCTTCTAAGAACTACAAAGCGTTACAACCCAGAAAATACTTTAAAAAATTATAAATAGATACACTTATACTTGGGCTGCCTGAAAGAAGATAATGGTCCCCTGAGGTCCGGACCTTGCCGCGTCTGAGCCCCGTGTCCCCCCGCCCTCAAGTCACTAGTATGAAGACAGCTGCACTCTGTTAGGAATACATGAGTGCTTATGGTTTAATCGCCATAGCTCAAGCGGTTAGTCGCTGGCTTCCCACCGCGGCGATCCCGGGTTTGGTCAAGTGGGATTTGTGGTGGACAAAGTGGCGCTGGGGCAGGTTTTCTCCGAGTACTTCGGTCTCCCCTGCCAATCATCATTCCACCAATTGCTCCACAATCACCCTCACCTATCATCTTGGGCTGGTACACTAGGCCAGAAGTGGCCGCAGTACAATGGACATAGTCCAACCGCACTAGCAATAACAAAATAGTTTAATCGAATGGGGAGCACGTTACATCTGAGACTAACTACGAGTGTGTGAGAGTCGATTATACTCATCCCATTTTTTCTGCCCTGTACTAATAAGACATACGTGGCCACATCAACATAAAAATCTCTCAGGCATAAGAAAAAAAAATCCGTGACACCTACTTTTAACTGTGCAACGATGTTTTCTCTATCAAGAAGTTCGTCTCCAGTCCTCTTTCCTTTAAAAATATCGAAGGTTTGCAGCGTGTCGTTGAAACCGTTGAAATCGGGTTGTGCTTCCAGTTCATTTGGATAAATCTACACGAGTAATCAGAAAAACGAAAAATATATTACAAAGTAGAAATCAGAGTGACGTAAACTAATAATGCAAATAATGTTAGCAGCATTGTCAGGGAATAGGAAGGTTTCTCATATTTACTAAACCTTACAATGTCTTACCGTGTACAAATACTATCAGAAATCGAAGTATCGACATGTGTTATATACCCACACACAAATTTAATTTAATCCTCATATAAAATAAAAATAGTCCTGAAATATGTTGAAGTTCATTAACATTATATCCAGTAATATTCATTAAACAGCCGCGCGGTCTCAGGTACGAATGTTTGGTGTGTGTATGCGTTTATTCTGTGTTTCTGTTGTCCTTTGTTTAGGTAGAGACCTTGCGACGAGCTGATGACTCATCCAAGGAGTGCTACCGTCTGTGAAAAAAAAGAGAAAAGATTACGGAACTGAAGAAAGCAGTCTTCTGGGATTTGGCACCGTGTATATGTGGTGTTAACCGACGTTTCGGAGGAACGTATCGCCTCCATCTTCAGGGTAGAAGAAAAAATATAAGAAATCCGCAAGCGAAGAGACCGTGAGAACCGGTAAAAGCAGTTTTTACCGGTTCTCACGGTCTCTTCGCTTGCAGATTTCTTATATTTTTTCTTCTACCCTGAAGATGGAGGCGATACGTTCCTCCGAAACGTCGGTTAACACCACATATACACGGTGCCAAATCCCAGAAGACTGCTTTCTTCATAGTCACCGCCGTGAAAGCCTCAAATCTTACATTACGGAACTGAATAAGAGGCCAGGGCCCTGAATGGGCTGGGAAAGCCATTGAAAAAATCATTAAACAATTGTCTATTGGTCTACGATTTTCATAGGGATCTGGCAAAGGGCTCAGAAGACATGTAAGAACACTATTGATCCTTGTGTAAGTAGCTCACAGATTGATTAATGAGAATGACATTTAGTTTTATCGAAATATATCAAACGTTTTATAAGCCTGCAGATATACTGGCCCTCATTAATTACTTGGCCTGTGTTACTTACTATACAAGTTCCACATATAAATTAACATAAAATTTATCGAAAGGTTCAAAAGTAGTGTACATTCAGTTTTCAACGCCCAACCCCCAAGCTGGAGGACTACCCCTTGTCGGCTGTCTGCGACTGCTTGTTCAATATATTAGCAGCTTCCTTCCAAAACTCTTCTCCAAGTATAATTATAATGATCAAGTCAAGGAGGATTGAGGTGAGCAGGGCATGTAGCACGAATTGGAAAGAAAAGGAATGCATATAGGCTATTGTTGGGAAAGGCAGAAGGGAAGAGACCACTGGGAAGACCAAGGCGTAGGTGGGTGGACAATATTAAAATGGATCTTAGAGAGATAGGATGGGATGTTATGGATTGGATTGGTCTGGCTCAGGATAGGGACCAGTGGAGGGCTCTTGTGAACACGGTAATGAACCTTCGGGTTCCATAAAATGCTGGGAAATTCTTGAGTAGCTGCAGAATTGGCAGCTCCTCCAGAAGGGCTCAGCTCCATGAGTAAGTAAGTAAGTAAGTAAGTAAGTCTAAGCCTCCAAAGTTGTCTGCTTCCTCCAGGTCTTCCGACTAATGTTCTGTATCGTTTTTCGTCTATTTCATACGCGACATCTGAGAAGCAGTGGGTCCGGAACGGGGTCAACTCAGCCTCGTGAGGATAACTGAGGAGCTATTTCAAGGAAATAGCGGCTCCGGTCGAGAAAACCGAGATTAACGGCTGTGGGGATCCGTTGCGCTGACCACGCGACACTCTATCCGCTAAAGTTCGCATAACTTCGCCGACAAGCGGCGGTCGCCAGGTCGGTATAGTTCGCTTGCGGACTACAGGCCACGGAGTTTTTGTTGTTGTTCATACGTGATACTGCCCCAGCCCGCCCGCCCCTCCGTTGCATTCCCCTTGATTTGATCAACCTATTAATATCTGGTAAAGAGCAAAAACTATGCAGCTTCTCATTGGGCAGGTTTCTCCAGTCTCCTATTACTTCCACTCGCTTCTGCGCCCTCGAATAGTAGAAGTAAAAGATAAATTAGACCTTGAAGACATGGAGGGTATTAAATGGTTCGGAACCAAACTAAAATCAAAATAGCCCGGCCGAATTTAGTGTAGATTTACAATGCCAAAATCAATCACGTAATTTTAAATGCGTTACATGCGGATCGACGGACGTATTAGGTTATACGAGTTTTAGTATTTTTAACACAGCTAAAATGGGCTCAACGAAAAATATTTGTCACTAAATCACGCCGCTGTCCCCTTCTTATGTTTTATTTGTGATGTGACTGGTGAAAACATTTTTTATTATCTGTTTGAGATACGAATTTCGCGAAAATAAAGTGTAAGTCATTATGAAAATTCAATAACACGATTTATCCCAAAATCTGAGTATTACAAGGATTAATTACTCCAAAACTCGGACGGAGGGTGTCGCGTGGTCAGCGCAACGGATCCCCAAGGCCGTCAATCTCGGTTTTCTAGACCGGAGCCACTATTTCCTTGAAATAGCTCTTCAATTATCCTCGCGAGGCTGAGTGGACCCCGTTCCAGACCCACTACTTCTCATAAAAGCTGGTAGCGTCGGGAATAAAACCCGGACCTCTGGATCTGTAGCCAGGAATTCTGACCACTAGATCACAGAGGCTGTCAAAGGGTTAAATTATCTGGTAAGAATTTGAGCATTTCATGAAGTAGGCCTGCGTGTTATTTATTATTATTATTATTATTATTATTATTATTATTATTATTATTATTGCTAGTGGGGTGGGACTAAGTCCCTTGTACTGCAGCCAATTCTGGCCTATTGTACCAGCCCCAGATGATAGGTGAGGGTGATTGTGGAGCAATTGTTGGAATGAAGATTGGCAGGGGAAACCGAAGTACTCGGAGAAAACCTGCCCCAGCGCCACTTTGTCCACCACAAATCCCACTTGACCAGACCTGGGATCGAACCCGGACCGCCGCGGTGGGAAGCCGGCGACTAACCGCTTGAGCTCTGGCGCGGCCTGGCCTCATGTTACATTACACGAATCTCAAGAGTTGGTATCACTGTTCAGATTTTACACGGTAACAGTAATTAAGTAGGTACCGCACTAAAGTTAATTAATGAAAGTCATTAATATAAAACACCATCGAAATGCGCTGATGCAAGCCAACAGGCCGGTCCGATGATAGCATTACTCGGGATGTTATATGTATAGCGGTCATGCAACTTTCTGGGATTAAATCACTCATTAACTCTGAATCAGTAAAGCAATTACCATTAACTTGGTTAGGACTGTGATAACTGTGTTTACTACCTGATGTAATTGCCAGTAAACTATGATTACCACGACTGCAAGGTGAATTTATAGGCTTTGTTTTGTTACAAGATTACATACATAACTACTTTAAACAGACTGTTGATGATGTCTGGTTTGCTGAGAAGAATATCTGGACCGAAGAGAGAGGAAGCTGGAGAAAAGCGCATAATTCTTATTCACCAATGTTAATAAGGTGATTAAATCAATATAGAATACATGAGAGAGAGAGAGGGAAAAGCGTATATAATATTAATCTGAAAACTTCGACGAATACTGCCTGGATGTGAGGACAGCAGGTATTTTATGGAAATTGGATTGGATTCATTTGGCTTGGGATAGGGACAGGTGCGGGTGGGGATTACGTACACGGTACCCTCCAGAACGTTGTTTTGCACATGAATCAATTTAAACTGAAAAAATGTAAAATTTCTGTCAAGTACTACCTGCTGGTGGAGCCTGTTACACTTTCCTTTTTGATGTTTCATGGCCCAGGGACTTGTACATCTGGTGTTCTTTAACTTTCTATGAATTAAGTTAGGCAAATATACGTCTGAAAGTCTAGGCCTACCCTAATTTTAGGCTTCCTGCGTTTCAAATATCTCTTGCTTCTGCTTTCATCTCCGAGTAATGTTACGTCAGCTTCTTCGTCATCTTCGACTTCTGATTTCTGGTATACAGAAGCGTCGGCCATTCCCTGGTAACACAATCACTTCTTACATCTTGGCTCTCAAACATTGTGTTCGTACAGTTTCAGAGTAGTTTGTCACAATTGTGGGTTGTTCACTGTTTGTTATCAATGCATATAAACTTCTTCTGATCAGTTAATAATATTGTAACTCATCATCAGAAGATGTATTGTGTTACAATTAATATGTTGCTGGACATTATCCATCATCTTGTCTGTTCTTAAAAAAACCGTCTAGTTTCTATTAAAAACACAACGTTTCGGGAACTGGAATCTGTCCCCGTCTTCATGTAAAACCTACTCAGTTGGGTCCAATAGACAGAGCTAGCCTCTATCTCCGGAGATAGGTCCGGACTCTGTCTGTTGGACCCAACTGAGTAGGTTTTACCTGAAGACGGGGACAGATTCCAGTTCCCGAAACGTTGTGTTTTTAATAGAAACTAGACGGTTTTTTAGGTCCGGAGATAGAGGCTAGCTCTGTCTATTGGACCCAACTGAGTAGGTTTTACCTGAAGACGGGGACAGATTCCAGTTCCCGAAACGTTGTGTTTTTAATAGAAACTAAACGGCTTTTTTAAGAACAGACAAGATGATGGATAATGTCCAGCAACATATTAATTGTAACAATTTACCATCATCACAAACTTTTAGATCTTATATGTATTGTGTTGCTTATATTCTAGAAGGTATTGTTAGTACTGCATATGGTAATAGTAATGTTTATATCTGAAGCTCTGAAAATTAAGAGATTTGTTTAGAGTTGCGGAACAACTAGTGAGTGTTGTTACGACATATGTATTATGTTATCTCTTCGCGAAGTGGATAACATGAACGAATATTGGAGAGACGTGTCTGCCTGTCGACTTCGGTGTTCCATCTTCGAAACTACTCAGTCAGTTTCTTTAGAAGTTAGTATATTTGAGGACTGGGACAAAAACTATTCGGAATACGCCTTATCGTAATTGTTGTTAGTATCGGTACGAGAGTGAGTGGATTCACTTAGCTCACGATAGGTTCCAGCGGCTGGCTGTTGTGAACAAGGTGATGAATCTTGGGGTTTTATAAACATATTCTTAGTCATCCGAAAACCATCATTATCTCACGAAGGACTGTATTTATTAGAGTTAGTTAGCCGGTTGTCATTCCAATAATAATCCTCGCTTGCGTGAAGCTCAATCCGAATTTCATAAATTTCCTCTAAAAAAACTTTGCAGAGCAAAAATCTGCTAGATATAGTATATAAATAATGTTACAGCCTACAACTTTTTAAATAATATCCGATGCGGTGTATACCGTATTTAACAAAAGTTACGAACAAACAAAACAAAACAAACTCCGTGGCCCGTAGTCCGTAAGAGAACTATACCAACCGAGCGACCGCCGCTTGTCGGCGAAGTTAGTGCCAACTTTTGCGGAAAGAGGATGTCATGTGGTCAGCGATCGGATCCCCACGGCTGTTAATCTCGGTTTTATAGACCGGAGCCGCCATTTCCTTGAAGTAGCTCCTCAGTTATCCTCATGAGGCTGAGTGGACCCCGTTCCAGACCCACTACTTCTCTGAAAGTCTGTTAGCGTCGGGAATTGAACCCGGGACCTATGGCTCTGTACAGGAACTCTGACCACTAGACCACAGAGGCGGTCTAACAAGAGTCAAAAGAATGTTTTACCTCAGTAACATCTGTCTGTTCGGCGCAGCTCTGAACTAAGCTTTATTATTCGTCAGTGGTTTTCAGTTGTCATTTAAATAGCGAAAGGGCGCGAGGACTACGTCTACTGCTCTCACAGTAACAGCTGACATAAATTTCTGGAACTGTTCAGCTCGTCGACTCTTGCGAGCACTAACTAGATGTTAGATCTAAAAGTGTGTGACGATGGTACTCATATATTGCTACAAGTATTATGTTTTTGGACATAATCCATCGTCTTGTCTATTCAGAAAGCGTGGGGATATTTTATTATATCAATAAATAAAATTACCTGCTTAGAAGAATAGTATTTTGTCCACCAGTCAATTTCTTCATTGTCGGTAACACTCTTTGTTCTTACTGCTGTAGCCGTCTCATTGTTTGACTCTTCCTTCTCGGGGTTTCTTCGAAATGTAAGGAATGCAGAAACCTGTAAGAAGTACCAACGTCAAGTAATGTTGGCATGGCACTTATTAGGTTACCGAAGGATTAGCAATATTATATTTAAGCATCCTGTTACACTCACACAATATATGAGACAAACTCCGTCTTAAATGCAACAATTTAATTGTAGTTCTTCCTTCTTTCCTTCCTCCACACTACATGTTTCGGCCCTAAATGGCCATCGTCAGGTGTATATTCTTACGTAGCTGCTACACTGCCCGTAGTTTAAAATTTAAAACCCCAGTCTTTTCAATTGTATGTATGTATAAAATCTTTGTTAACCTACACACGTCAATTTGATTTCCAAAATTGGCACTTTTTAAAACTTCAATTTCAAATTAAAATGTCTTTCAATTTTCCCTTCTTTTCCAAATTTTAAAAATTAAAATTTCTCGGGGTACTCGCCGTATGTCTATAGTGCTGCAGCGGCCACTTCTTGTTTTATCGCTGTTCAGGCATTGTTCTGTGTAGACTCTCTGTGCGTGTGCCGCTGTCTATCTTTAATACGTGTGTGTGAGCACACTATAGAAATAGGGCGAGTACCCCGAGAAATTTTAATTTTTAAAATTTGGAAAAGAAGGGAAAATTTAAAGACATTTTAATTTGAAATTGAATTTTTAAAAAGTGCAAATTTTGGAAATCAAATTGACGTGTGTAGGTTAACAAAGATTTTATACATACATACAACTGAAAAGACTGGTTTTTTAAATTTTAAACTACGGGCAGTGTAGCAGCTACGTAAGAATATACACCTGATGATGGCCATTTAGGGCCGAAACATGTAGTGTGGAGGAAGGAAAGAAGGAAGAACTACAATTAAATTGTTGCACTTAAGACGGAGTTTGTCTCATATAGAAGGATTAGCCTTTGTAAGTTAAAAACAAAGTGATTTGTAATTTTTCTAAAATTAAATCTGGATTTTTTCTAAACAAACCTGAAGGTCCCGGGTTCGAGTCCCGATGAAGTTTTTTTTTTCATTGTACTTAATCCTTTCAGCCGCACTATGGCCCTGGGGTCGTCTCAGCTTCCAACAGAAATGAGTACCAGCAATCTTCCTGGGGGGTAAAGGACAGCCGGCGCGTAAGGCTGACAACCTTACCGCCATCTGTGAGCCGATTGTCTAGAAAATGTGGGAACCTCAACGTCTGACAATCCTACGGGCCTCCATGGCCTCTTACAGGGATAACTTTACCTTTTTACCTTTATGTAGTCTTCAATTTATGACGTATGGAACGTGCTTGGAAAGTGGGATGGCCAAGACTAGTCCGGGGAAATTACCGACTTGCGTCTGACGGCACAACAGCGCCGTGTAATTAAATTCCTGTATTTTCCAAAGGCAAACAGTGGACAGAAAGCCGTAATTCAAACCCAACTCAATGTGAGGGGTTTTATAATGTTACAGTTACCACAAAGCCGTGCACTGAGACAAACATTTTTGCAGCATTAGTTACAAGTAGATTCTATAGGGTTTTGACGATGACTGGATCTGCTTCCGACTTCAGGTGAGGGGGAGAAACCTTTCTTTCTACGGGACCCAGCACAGTAAGTGTCTCCCCGCACCTGAGGACGGAAACTGATCTGGTTTCCGAAACGTTGTGTTCTCTGGGGTTTTTTTGAATACAGGATAATGGAAGAAGTAAAAAAAAACAGTCATTCTGTTCGTAACGTGTAGAGTTACCCAAAATTTGCATTTTACGCTATGTACATTAGTTGAAGAAAAATGTTTCACACCGTCGCAATACTGTAATTTTCAATGCTACCGAAAACTTTATCCAACGAGGAGCTCAGACATCTGTTGCTATACAAAACACCATGAATCTACTTTGGCGAGCCCTAGTCCCTTTCCTGACATTATAAAGTCGAGCGACTGACCGAGAGACAATTTAACTGTGTATCGATATAGTCTGGTTTCTAAGGCTTGCTATTCGCACCGATTTTCAGGTATACCGATCAGTTTGTTTCTATAACACCAAAAACAGAAGTATTCTGCAGAAGGAATTTTACCTTCACACTCCGAACGCTGTATTATTATTATTATTATTACTATTATTATTATTACTACTATTACTACTACTACTACTACTACTACTATTGCTACTACTATTATGTAGCCTTTTGTTGGGCCTTGGCCGCTTTTTCAGTTTCTTGATTCTGTACACAGTCGGTAGGACTCCTGGACGGGCGATCATCCCGTCTCAAGGCCGCTACCTACACACAGAACAACACAGACACAAAATAAAAGCACGCAGACATCCATGCCCTGAATGGAATTCGAACCCACGATCCCAGCTTTCGAGCGAGCCTTAGACCACGCGGCCACTGTGATCGGCACTAAAGCTGTATGTATAAGCTTAAATCTGCTTCCAAACATTGATGAAGGAAGAATATTAGGCCAGTCGTTTTCTGAATACAATTTAATTGTGAGAATGGTTCCTCATAGGCCAGAGGAGCATAAATTTTTCGTTTATACAACGCCAACTGGCTCTGCAACCAAACTGGAAGCTGTTAGTTTGGTTTTATGTTTGCATTTACGTTCTCCAGCGCTGTGCTGGGTGAAATTCTATTCACTTACCGTAGCAAGAGGCCACTTCTTCTTTCTGGGGGCCAATAATGGTGTGTCCTCTTCGTCGTACATTGACGTGCTGGTTTCGTCACAAATCATTTCAACATAGGTACCTGCGCAACCAGACGTACCACAACGTGAGGCTATTCTTAATTTGTATAAATTATTTAAGAGAGGATCTTAGAAAGAATAGGCATATGTCTACATTAAAAACAAGTTAACTTTACAGTATATAACTTGCGGGATTTGAGGTTCTCACAGCGGTGGTTATGAAGAGCTCTCTTATTCCGAAAAAAAGGTTGACTTTCGACTGAATACACAGCGTTACTTCCCGGACAACAGAACTCTTCAGTATATAACTTATTACAGACTGAAATTAAGAAACTTCTTTTATTCATCTCGTACTATCACAGACCTAGCGTGTCCGAATCAGAATAAATTTCGAAATAATATTGTTAGTCGTTGTAGGAGTTCTTCACTCTGATATATCCCAGTTACCAGAAAGCTAGCGTTACAGAGAGAACATAACTTGATTGCAAAATATGCAGTGTACTTAAGAGGTGCTTTCGGCAGAATGAATTTAAGTCACGTGCTAATATTAAAGCTATTCCAACTACTTAGAAAAATGTAAATAATTAGTGCGGCTTGTAAGACGGAACAGCGTGGGACAAATGTACTTTATACGACGTATAAAGTGTTTAAATACGGGTTCTGCTGTTTTGTATAGTGTCAGTTTCCGTAGGTCCAAGTAAAGTTTCGGGGATTTTCTTTCGTTTATGTTGGCATTGTAATTCAATTTTACGTGAGGTTAGAGTAGGTAGTTAGTTAATCGAAGTGGATCATAATTTTGGATAAGTTCCTGTAGTCCTCGTAACACGTCACACGGACAGTGTCCAAGGCAACGTCGAGGTCGGCGTAGGTTCAGGCGTCATGGGCTACATCCCTTCCTCTTCATAATTCACCAGTAACACCAACCGACGCTAAGTTATCTGCGCAACTGTAAACGCGGGGTTGTATAAACCAATAATCAGTTTAACTTCTGAACATTGGAACTGACTTCAAATAATTCAGTCCTTTTGGAACAGAAAGATTATGGCAGTTATTTCGTTTTATTGACCGTTACTTACAATTTGTCCTTCTCCGTGGTAAGATGACGGTTTGCATTTTGGCCGCCCACTGCTCCTGGGTTTCCGGTTCCACCAGGAAACGAGCGACGGTTGGCTGGACGTGAGTGCCGAAGTACGAACGGAAACAAGCGTCATTGTAAACTGTGAACGTAATGCATGGACAGTACATTCTTTCCTCCGGTATCATCTGGAAGAAAAGTAGTATAGTTAACAAGGTAAAACTATCTGTGTAACAGACCGTGGAGGCTCATAGGGTCGCCTTTTACCTTTCCCCCGCCCGGAAGATTCGTGGTACTCATTTCTGTCAGAGGCTGCGTCGACACCAGGGCTAAAGTGCGGCTGGAAGGATTGGGTCAAGTGAAAAATCCAATGACCACATCGGGAATCGAACCAGCGATCTTCCGGCTTGTAACATAGTTTCTCAACCAACTGCGCTACCGCGTGCCTCAGTATTGCTAATATCACTTGAAATAACTTGGAACATCTAGTTAGTTAGTTAGTTATTTAGAGAGGGTGGGTTTCCCCATGCACCGCGACCAGTTTGATCTATTGTGCTTCCCTCTATGATATTCTACCAGTCTCTATATCCTACCGATAAATGGTGCGTACCATCAGTCCCGCCGAGCAAGCGAGTTCGGCCACTTGCTTAGCGGTATCTATAATGCTTCCCCCATCTATCAGAGGCCTTAGAGACTATTGTTGGGCGGGAAACGTCCTGGAATTTGGCTCAGTGATCCCCTTTGGGGATATGAGGTTCTTTTTCGTGCCGTGAAACATCTAGGTACTTCTGATAATGATTACCAGTTCTGTCAAATGATGGAACAGTAATGAAATGGAGTAATAGCAGAGCTAAATGTGCATAGGGTATTTAACAGTAAGCAGAACTGCCTGACTGATGCTCCTGGTGTACATATACTGCATGCAGATTATTACCGGACAGGAACAATAATAATATCAATAATAATAATTCCCGTAACTTGTAATTTTATAAGTAATTTAATTTTTTTTTTGGCTTCGTGTCGCTGAGGATCTTCATTAATGCATACAGGAAAGGCAATATAATATATCAATTAATATGGTTTAACTCCCAAATCACTAGACGAATTTTGATAAAATATCATTCGTTATGAAAACGAATCGATAGTCGAATTACATTTTGGTCAATACCGTTTCACAATAGGCTAATTTCTATTTTACATGAAGTTCATATTCAAACAGTACGGTTCATAACAAGATATAGGTCCATTATAACTTTTATTGTAAAACACTTCATGGCATGGAATGCCATATAACGAGATAAGAGGAGAAAACACTTTATGCAGTGTAACCAGTAATATATCTACTTTTATGTTCCTTGTAACTTTTATAGAATTTTATACGTATTGGAAATTCTGTATATCACAAAACGGTACAATGTTCCGTTCGTGTCCGGCTAGGAGCTTCATATTTTCACAATTGAGCGACTGTGTTACTGTACTAACCGTGTCTACTTGAAGTACAGGGTTCTCAAAGTTCGGAGTCTCTTTCATGTTTTGTATCACAGTGGATTTCAGATCAACTCCTCCGCACTCCATAACCACTCGCGGCTTCATTTTGGAAAACAAATGACAGTGCTTCACTTCCCGTATTCCCCAAAAGAGTACCTCAATTCTGAAAGCATTACAGCAATATTAAAGATTTCATAAATCTATATAACATAATATACAGAGTGATGCAAAAGTCTCGATCCATTTTCGTGAATTCATCAATCTTTTTTGTTTGTTTCTGCCTAATGAAGCAATATGCTCAACACTGAAGAGAGAGTAGCAGTTGTTTCCGCGTGATTGCGTGGATTAAGCTACCAACATGTGCAACAAGGTTTTGAACGAAAATTCAGGAAACCAGCACCTACTAAAGCCAGTATCCGCTTCTAGTTAACAAGTTCAAGCGAAGAGGAAGTGTGCTCGGTAAGAAACGTTCAGGCAAGCCGTAGACTTCTGAAGAGGACGTAGGGCGTATACAGCAAGCAATTTAGCAAAGCCCACTTGACATACTAAGGACAATTGCTTGAGATTTTTTATTTTAAACTTAAGAAACGAGCGTATTATCTTCAAGTGCGCCGCTGCCTCAATAGCACTAATCGGAACACATGGATAGACAGAGCTGCACCGAAACATTGGGCGCCACGCTCCCCGTCTTTGCTTGGAGCTTCATTTTTTTTTTATTGCTAGTGGGGTTGGTCTATGTCCCTTGTACTGCGGCCACTTCTGCCCTGTTGTACCAGCCCCAGATGATAGGTGAGGGTGACTGTGGAGGAATTGGTGGAATGAAGATTGGCAGGGGAAACCGAAGTACTCGGAGAAAACCTACCCCAGCGCCACTTTATCCACCACAAATCCCACTTGATCAGACCCGGGATCGAACTCGGGCCGCCGCGGTGGGAAGCCAGCGACTAACCGCTTGAGCTATGGCGGGGCCAGGGGCTTCAATAGGTGTAAGGTGTACAGAATAAAGTGTCTTGACCTTCATGACCTACAACAACGCATTTACATACTAGCACAAGCACTGACACCCAACATGCTTCATGATGGTTTAAGAGCTGCTGTTGACCACTGGGAACAATGTCTTGAAATGGAAGGGGGGGGGGGAAAGTGGAGCTGTATTGATATTTTACACAACAGTGACACCCATAACGTATCTAACATTCATTAATTTTGGCGAAGTCGTTCTGTAAAATCGATCGGGGCTTTCGGATCACTCTGTATAATTAATCATAAGTATCCTCCCATCACACGGGTGCAGGCACATCCAGATGAAAATAAGATCTGAAAACAAATAGGCCAGTAGGTAGTGCCCAGGAAAGAAGAAAATCCGGAAAAATGACAGCGCAAATCCCAGAGCCGCTCTTCCACACAATTAGTCTTCTAATCGGCGTGTCGGCTAGAGAAATAACAAGGGTAAAAATGAATGAAATAATGCATATGCTTCTAAAAGTACACTGAAGTAATTAACCTGCTGACTTGATTTCTTGTTTTAAGCGTGTTCTTTCTTGTTCTTTTTAATAAGATTTGAAGACATAAATTATTTTTTATTCCACGCTCATTTCTTGTATTCGGCGTTACACTTTACTGGGTAACTGATACGTGACCCAGTTTTTGCTTGTAGGAGTATGTGTTAATTTGCACAATCTAATCATTTATTACAGAATACCGAATAATATGAAGATTATAGTTCTGGCCACTTGCCTATATGCCATCATTTTGGGTGTAATTTCTGGCGGCACTCTAGTCACAGGGTCCTGCATCATCTGCTCTGGCATGTCTATCTGTGATGCGTCTCCAGATAACTGAAAGGAAGCAGAACATCTAATGCTGAGTTACGTTACAATATCTTAGTATCACATCGTGGATGAGGTGCAGTGTCTGCGTGGCTACGTAAATTCAACCTGACATCTACTGAGTGTCTGGCACACTGTCGTGTTTTGGACATATTGGATTTACTTAGAAACAGAAAGTCAATTGAAGAAAGCAGTCTTCTGGGATTTGGCACCGTGTATATGTGGTGTTAACCGACGTTTCGGAGGAACGTATCGCCCCCATCTTCAGGGTAGAAGAAAAAGTATAAGAAATCTTATACTTTTTCTTCTACCCTGAAGATGGGGGCGATACGTTCCTCCGAAACGTCGGTTAACACCACATATACACGGTGCCAAATCCCAGAAGACTGCTTTCTTCATAGTCACCGCCGTGAAAGCCTCAAATCTTAGAAAGTCAATTGTCCGACCAAGTTCAACAGACTGTCCTAGGTGCATTGTCGAATTTTAATGCGTTCGTGTGCCCCGTACTTTCAACTAAATACTCAGTGAAGACCCTGATATTTCAACCCAAGTTCTACCATTTATACCAGCCACTGACAATTTTCGTCTATAATAACATTTATCAATTCACTTTCCACCGGTGAGGGGCTGCTTCTTTAAAACTGTAGTATAACTGGCAGATAGGCACGAATGCCTACAGCAACTGAGGAGCCTATAAACGCACAACAACCAATACTGCTATTGCTGCTACTACTACTACTACTACACGTACTGCTGCCGCTTGTCGGCGAAGTTAGTGCCAACTTTAGCGGATAGAGGGTGTCGCGTGGTCAGCGCAACGAATCCCCACGGCCGTTAATCTCGGTTTATCTACACCGGAACCACTATTTCCTTGAAATAGCTCCTCAATTATCCTCACGAGGCTGAGTGGACCCTGTTCCAGACCCACTACTTCTCAGAAAATCTGGTATCGTCGGGAATCGAACCCGGGCCTCTGGATCTGTAGCCAGGAACTCTAACCACTAGACCACAGAGGCGGTCACTGCTGCTAATAATAATAATAATAATAATAATAATAATAATAATAATAATATAATGTGGATCTATACATCCACTCCCCAATACGCCTACACGGCACAGTACTTTATTAGTTAAACACATGGACAACTTTACCTTTACCTACTATTACTGCTTCTACTTAAAGACAAATGTCTTTCCTCGTAGGTCACAGTGGTTACAAATAAATAGAGACAGAAAAGCCAACAAGGAAGGATAAATTGTTCAGTACGCGCACCTCAAGTAGGTGGAATGCTGCTAACATTTCCCCCGTGAATTCGTCGCCATTGAACAAACTGTACCGCTGGAGACGAGGTGGGCTGTATGATTCCTCCAACAGCTTGACCTGCGGTGAAGCGGTGGCACGGCCGACCAGTTCCTTCTTCTGCTGAAACAGTACGAAGTCTGAGAATTGAAACAGTAACGCGAAAGACGCAGACTTGAATTCTGTCTTGTCCGAATATCGGCCACTCTAGCTGCTATATGGTTGTGTTCGTAGTTTTTCCGAATGAACTTAAAGAAATTGCGGTACAATAATAATCTGTGGGCGCTGCACTCCTTGATGAACCTTGGCCTGTGTTTTACAGTTTCTTATTCATATAGACAGTCGGTAAGACTCCTTGAGCGAGGGATCAGCCAGCCACAAGGTCGTTGCCTACACAGGATAACACAAACACAGAATTAAGACAGACAAACATCCAAGCTTCGAGTGTGATTGGAACCCACGATCCAGTGTTTGACCGGGCGAAGACAGTTCATACATTAGACCGCACAGCCAGTGTGACCGGCAGAATGGCAGTATAGTATCTTTAAATAAGCTACGATTGTCCCAACCTAAATCCTATATGCTCCTACCCTTTATGAACATTCTCATTCCACGATGTGTAATATATGTAGTTGATTGATTTTCCTGAGCAGCTCTATCTTACGGGATATGACGCCATGTAATCCGTTGAAAATCAACTGATGTTTCGGAAGAACATATCGGCTCCATCTTCAGGGTCGAAGAACAAGCCGAACAAGAAACCAGCGTGAAAACAACTGGCAAGCAGGCTCTGTTTTCACCTTCTTTCACGCTGGTTTCTTGCTAGACTTATTCTTCGATCCTGAAAATGGAGGTGATAAGTCTTTCCGAAATGTCCGACTACATGGCGTTATCTCCCCAAGATAGTACTCTAATTTAATAGTGCCTACTGAACATTTTAATGGAAAGTGGTGACAAATTTAATTACATTGGTATTGTACAGTATACAAAAACTTACAATCACGTCCTTGTCCAGCACTTCTATCATAATGGTGGGAGGATGCAACTTGATGTAATCACGAGAACCATAGAGAATCACGTCCCAGAACACTAGTGTCTCGTCCCACGTAGGGTCTAGCTTCGCCGGCACAACCTGTTAACAGAATACTCAGTAAAATTAAAGTGAATCATGGGAATTTTGGATTGTGTTCTGAGAAAGAAGATGCGAGTGTACGAAGCTGACAGGTCTGACTCACAACAGAAATCACAGGAGGCAAATCTTATGATGGCAATGTATATTCGAATTTTTCATGCTTTTCATGATTTTTCTCGCTCCAGTCTATATTTGAGTGCATTAAAACGGACAATTACATCGTCCTTTCCCATCTTTCCAAACCTGACATTCATCCTCTCATTCGATAATATAAAACCATGCAAACAAGCAACAAAAACAAAATCCGTTGCCCCTGTAGTCCGCAAGCGAACCATACCGACCGAGCGACCGCCGGTTGTCAGCGAAGTTAGTGCCTACTTTAGCGGATAGAGGGTGTTGAATGGTCAGCGTAACGAATGCCCACGGCCGTTAATCTCGGTTTCTAGACCGGAGCCACTATTTTCTTGAAATAGCTCCTCAGTTATCATCACGAGGCTGAGTGGACCCCGTTCCAGACCCACTACTTCTCGGAAAATCTGGTAGCGCTGGGAATCGAACCCGGACTTCTGGATCTGTAGTCAGGACTCTGACCACTAGACCACAGAGGCGGTCAATATAAAACCACGCACTTAAGAAAAAGCATCTTGAAACAAACTACAGACATTTCTTTATGTGCAGTTATACGTAATACTGCAATCTAGTGTTGCATCCTGTGTATGGCGCTCACAAATATAAATGGTGGGGCTACCGTCATACAAACAAATATTTTTATTATTCCACACAACATGTTTCGGCGCAGACAGGCCGTCATCAGGTGATACGTGAGGAGTATAAGAATGAAGACGGAACACATACAAGAACTGTAATGTCAGCATGAATTTGTTAGTTGAATTAAGTCCTGTCCCACTTAGTGTCATATAATCATTAGATTTTCAACCTAGAAACAGATATACACGTACTGAACTTAAAGAAATTAAAAATAAAAGACTGTAGGGAGAATAACACTGTAAAATGTGGGGGGATTTTCCAGGGAGAGGGAATATTGAGGAATGTCAGAAAATACAAGGTTGAGGTGATAAGGTGAGTATGTTGGAGGAGGGTGTATTTAAGGTACGGTGCACTATATCATGGTACCTCTGAGAATATGTAAAATTCCTGTTACCGCGTATTAATTGTTGCTTTTATCACTGTCCATACTTCAGTGCTTTAAGCTACTAGCGGGATGGACATAGTTTCATAAAATTTATTTCTCTATCTTTCATTTTGCAGTCCCATACTCTTGTTGAAATTTAATTACTTTTATCTCCAAATTGATATTCTCAAATATTGAAATTTTATATTGTACATGACTAAATGGATTTATTTATTCAGCTTATTTATCATATGCATTATTCTATATCTTAAAGGATGTTTTCCTTTGAAGACCATTGGTTTAATTTCATTTTTTTTTGGAACTGTTAAGTTGTAACCTGCAGTTACACAAGCTAGTTTTTGTCTCTTGATATTATTACTTGTTGCTTGTTTATTAACTATATCTTCCATTTACATACCTTAGTATCCTTGTTCTGGGAACCCAGGACTATTCTCACAAAAGAATCGCACAGCGCTGTTTTGTCAGATCCCTGTTTAAGCCAACCTTGGTAAATGAAAGCACGGCATTCGAAGACCTGAGAAGAAAAATCCGTCTCTAGTCAGTAACTTTAAAAATTGCGTGACTTGGAACTTACTTCTGATTACAAAATTTAAGACATATAGAAATGATACAGTTACTAACATGGGACATGTTTTACTAGCCTGTTTTAAATTAGGCAAAATAACAAGCAACAATTATGGTAATTAAATTTGGGTAAGACTTGAACCCACGCTGACCTTACAAAGCATAGCGGAAATTTCGGAAGCAAAATTAACTCTTTACAGAACATTACTGTCATCGTCATAATGTTGTATTTTAGCGTCCTGTTGCACTGATCTTCGTCCATGATATGTCATCGTCATCATCATGTTCACATGCAAAAGGGATTCAATAGGGTGTCCTAGGTTTTTGAGGCTGGCTGTGTTTCAGACACAAATATATATATTGTTACGCAAACACGTTACAATATATACTCAATACCATTGTATATATATATATACAATGGTATTGAGTTAAAATTCTACGCAGTTTTGTAGTCCAGTCGGCATAGAGAAGAGGCTACGAACCGGACAGTCGAGGAGTCTGGGTTCGAATCCCGGCAGAGACAAAAATATTTCTCTGTTCCAAATAAGGTTCACCCAGCCTCATATCCAGCGCGTAATAGAGGCTGTTCTTCTGAGGGCAAAGCGGCAGGGGTGTAAAGGTGATTATTCACCTACATCTAGTCTTCATTAAGACTTAATTAATTAAAACCCAAAGATAAGTTTACCTATTGCCTTACATAGTTTTGCAGTTAGTAATGGAATGGAGACTGTCATGTGAACTGAGGAGTATGTTAAATAACAGGAAATTATGCCCAGTTTGTCAGAGCTTTCCATATCACTTAAATCCGGAATATAAACGCCTCTCCGTTGGAATCAGTTCATATCCGAGAAAATTTTAGACGATTTGTATAACCTACTTCAAACTTTAAAGCTAACACTGCTGCGATCAGTGTTCTGTACTAAGTACTTACTAAGATACACGTCACATGAGGCCTTGTATAGACCTAAATAATATGGCGAAACTTTTGGTGATGCAAGGGAGACACTCTCATGAACATTGCTATGATTCAGTAAGTACTGCAGATTTTCAACTTACTTTGTATCCTAAGTCAACCCAGTAGTCGGCCATTTTAAAAATATCTGCTACTAATTATTTCACAAGCTACAACAACAGCTGACAGTGTTCATTAAGTTTTTGGTGCGTTTGTAGTGAAAAATTTCAAAAATGAGCTTGTTTACATCACCAAGTCTGACAAGTTGTACCTATTTGCATACAATGCACTGTAGTCACTTAAAAGTCAACTGACGTTTCGGAGGAACATGTGGCAACCATCTTCGGGATTGAAGAATAAGCCAAGTGAGAACCCAGCATGAAGCATGTAACAAGCTCTGCCTGGCTTATTCTTCGACCCTGAAGATGGAGGCGACATATTCCTCCAAAATGTCAATTGACTTTCAACGGAATACACGGCGCTGTATCCCAGAAAGCAGAACTCTGCATAACCACTGCTGTGAGGACCTATGTCTGTCCACATATAATAATTTGAGAAATTTAAACGGATTTTCACTGAACTTCGTACACTTGATGAAGAGAACAAATTCTGTTTCCAAAGAGTTGTGTTTGAAAATCCTTGGGACGAAAACCGTACTCATGATAACAATTATGTTAGTGTTTCAGGATTTCCATAACTCGGTAGGACATGGAGGTTTAACCGCATCATAAAATTCCCCAGAAACCGTTGAACAGGACTCTAAAGGTTCGGCCACACAGAGCGCTACGCTATGTTCGCTACGTACGCCACGTACGCTGTGTACACTCTGCGACGCAGCTAACATAGGGAACATAGCGTACGTAGCGTACGGAACTCTGTTGTGGCCAGTCACATTGGCAATAAAGGGAGATATTTTTCTGTTCGTATAGCGAATATAGCGTACGTAGCGCTCTGTGTGGTCAAACCTTTAGTAGGCCCTGTCATACGTTTGGATCTAGGCCTATCCTTGCTCAACGTGAGCCCTCAACCGTACACCTTACTGAATGATCAATTTGTCTTTCTTCTTTCGTAGTTTCCATCTGTAAGAACTTATTGCTACTTGAAGAAAGAAGTCTTCTAAGATGTGGCGCCGCTCACGCTGGTTCGCTCGCAGATTTCTTCTTGTCTTCTACCCTGAGGATGGAGGCGATACGTTCCTTCGAAACGTTGGTTAACATAATATTTACACGGCGCCACATCCCAGAAGACTGCTTTCTTCATACTCACCGCCGTGAAAACGTCAAATCTTACATTATTGCTACTTGATTATAATTGTAGGCTAATGAGCAGATTCTCACATGTTTCTCCGCGTAGCGAATAAAAGTAGGTACGGGCGCAAGCTCACTGGGGTGAGATCCGAAGCCTTCCACAGGTTCATAGCCTGTGGGCAGCGAGTCGAAACAGAGGTTCCTATGTTTTGATGGTCCCAGCCACAATGCAATGTCAAGATTAGCCGTTATCACCTCTGGAGAATTCTCTTTCTTCTCTGGACCCTGAAATGAAAAGAGTTAAATAATTTCTGCATATTGAACGAGTCTGTGCAGTGACGGCACCCTTTCACATGTCGGAGATCCCTGCTTTAATTAGCAGTGACAATATCAACTAAACTGACAGCAGATTTTCTCAGATCCTCGAAAAAAAATGTTGAAACAAAGAATTAAAAGAAGTAACAATTCATTCTCCAAGACTCATAATAATAATATTTCCCACACCTCTACAGCTGATAAAAGTGACATCACAGTAATTTAATTTTAAGATGACAAGAAATTCTGGGAACAACTAATCTCCTTCTCTCCAAACCGGTTAATGCTGTTTGGGGAAACAGTCGCTGTTTACTGTGAGAACCATAGGGAGAGAGAGAAGTTGCGGCCGT
>NW_019723311.1:262017-313428 GCF_002891405.2 Cryptotermes secundus
GTAAAGATAGAGCATATGATCGGATTTTTGTTTGTTTGTTTTTGCTAACGTTGGCAGGGCTATATTAAGGCGAAATTTTGATGTTAACAATGGGAGGGCTGCATGTGAGGCATGCAGTGCAACGTGGAATTGGGTACCAACTCAGCATTTGTTCTAGTACCGAGGAAAACCACGGAAAACCTTGGTCGAGCTGGCAAGCCTACTCTCCTTTCACTGCACGTTGAGTATTTCATACGACACGGACCGCATGGAAAATACGGCATACAGCAGTTCTTCCGTTCCGGCGTGTGCATTCCTTGCAGCGGGGACTTGTTTACGAGCCGTTGCCTAACAACGATAGGGGGAATACACAGACATACAGATAGTAAACTAATCTTATAAGCCTCATTTTTAGCTTGCTTTCTTTGTTTTGAAAAATAAGAGTAGGGCGATGCTCTCTCCATCCTGTCTGTATGTCTATGTATCCCCCCCCCCAAACTGTTTTTGAATGTCAGAGCCAATCTCTACGAAACTTGGTATGCATATCATGGCACCTGAGCCCATCTAAATCGCGTACTTAATAAATTCCCTCAGTCTGTATGTGTATCCCCCACGTAGTTGCCCGGAAACGGCTCAATATATAAGTTCCTGCGGCAACGAATACACGAAACAAAGGAGAATGGTTTGACGCGTCGAATCGTATCAGAGGAGAGTATCTGGGCTTGTCTATGCATCCCCCTGTCGTTTCAAGGCAGTGGGTAGGTAAAATCGTTCCCGCTGCAACGAAGAATTGTGGAGACGTCGTTTTCTATGCTGTTCATGTCGTATCAGAGGAGAGTCTGTGGGTCTGTCTGTGTATCCCCTTCTCATTTCAAGGCATTGGTTCGATAAACACCTTACCGCGTCAACGAAGAATTGTGGAGGCTTCGTTTTCTATACGGTCCGTGTCTTATCAAATTAAAGTAGTGGGTCTGGAACGGGGTCCAATCGGCCTCGTGAGGATAATTGAGAAGCTATTTCAAGAAAATGGTGGCTCCTGTGTAGAAAACCGAGATAAACGGCCGTGGGGATCCGTTGCGCTGACCACGTTACACTCTCTATCAGCAAAAGTTGGCACTAACTTCGCCGACAAGCGGCGGTCGCTAGGTCGGTATTGTTCACTCGTGGACTACAGGCTACGGACTTTGTTTTTTTATGTATCAGGCAGTACACTGACCTTCATAATAATGGACTGCAGACGGCCGCAGTGTATTCCACGCTTGTCGAGCTCGGTGGAGAATATAAGATGTCGTGCTGGTATACGGCAAACTGCAAGACGCTCCTTGTCGGCCACAAGCGACACGAATACATCCGGAAGTGAATGTTGTGGCTGTGAATTGCAGACAAGCGATTAGTCGTTGAATATACGAACGAATAAAACTTTCTGAAATTATACTCAAAATTATTTAAAAATTCGAATAATTTTACGAGATATTAGTTAATATGTTTTCACTTTCACATTACCATTTTTAAGGCAGATTGAAATTGGTGCAAATGTCTCATTACATATGCCCCTCATGTGTTAACATTTTAATAATATTTACTTACATCTTCGGCGAGAAATATCAGTTGCTGTAAGATACGTTGGAGTTGCCGTCTCGATGTGCTTATATTATCCTTCCTCAATTCCCCTTCCAGTTTTCTACACACACTTCCGGCATTTTCCTGTAAAAATTTATTGATCTTCTAGTATTTCAGATATTCATGTTGATTTTTTATTGCACGAGAATCAAAAGTCCACGGTCTCCAGACACAAAAAACAAAAATAAACGTATAAAAGGAAAATGGGGCAGGCGGTAGCGTAGTTAGTTGAGACACTATGCTACAAGCTGGAAGTTCGCAGTTTCGAGTCCCGATGAGGTGGATTTTTTTTTTTTTCAATTTACCTAATCCTTCCAGCCGCATTATGGTCCTGGTGTCGACTCAGCGTCTAACAGAAATGAGTACCAGGAACTTTTCTGGGGGTAATTGGCGGCCGGCGCTTAAGGCTGACAAATTTACCGACATCTGTGAGCCGATTGTCTAGAAAATGTGGGAGCCTCGACGTCTCACAACCCAATGGGCCTTCACAGCCTGTTATAGGGATAGGTTTTATGGAAGGGAACTGATTAGGCATATGACTTAAAGCAGCAGCGAATTCTGATCTAAAATTCAAATTACGCGGAAATGGAACTGCGCCATCTGAACTGACGGCATCCATATTCTTCATATTTCCACAGAAACACATAAGTAGAAGCAGAGTTTTGAGCCTATAATTGAATGGTGAGTCCATCTGCTTCACCGGTCTGAGACATGCGTACGAGTATAAAGCAAATGCAGTGACGCTAAGGTACGCTAAGGTACACTAAGAACACGCCTAATTCCAAGCAAAACATTAAGAGCTTTCACTGAATGAAGAAGAGAGAACTTTATATATACCGCATATTCCTCCAGTTCTGGTTGTCTGGCGGGCCACCGGTAGCCAGGTAGATGTATTAACCACTGAAAGAATTTGCTTGACTATATCGGAAGCCCTTCTGAGAAACACTGATCTACATGATAGCGGTCTTGCAGTTTCCTTCCTTACTTACTTACTCATTGAGCTGAGCCCTTCATGAGGAGCCGCCAATTCTGCAGTTACTCAAGAATTTCCCAGCATTTTATGGGACCCGAAGGTTCATTACCTTGTTCAAAAGAGCCCTCCTCTGGTCCCTATCCTGAGCCAGATCAATCCAATCGATACCATTCCATCCTATCTCTCTAAGATCCATTTTAATATTGTCCACCCACCTACGCCTTGGTCTTCCCAGTGGTCTCTTCCCTTCTGGCTTTCCCACCAATAGCCTATATGCATTCCTTTTCTTCACAATTCGTGCTACATGCCCTGCCCACCTCATCCTCCTTGACTTGATCATTCTAATTACACTTGGAGAAGAGTACAAGTTATGAAGTTCCTCATTATGCAGTTTTCTCCAATCTCCTGTCGCTTCATCCCTCTTCTGTCCAAATATTCTCCTCAATACCCTGTTCTACCTAAAATAATTCCATCTTCCTACGGCACAAATTGACACTGCCGTTTTCTAATCTTTTACATGTGTTGATGTTACTTACCACTTCTTTGCGGCAGAAATCTATCCGCATTTTGTCCAAGTTAGTGCTATTATTCTCCTGGTAGATTTGCTTCGGAGTGATACTCAAGTAATCTGCACATCGGATTCTCAGTTTAGATAAGGCATCTCTCAGAAGTGTCTCCGTCTCATCCTCGCTTATCCACGTTGGTGGACGTGCAATCACGGTTTCCTGAAAACATTCACTTCTATCATCAGTTGGCACGAGACCGGTAGTATATTTTAAAATTAATTAGGCCCTAAATGTACCAAGGCATTTAGAACAGACCCCATTAAGCTTACATTACATAGATTTCCAGTAGTGTAAATCCATTGTTGTTAATAGCTATACTTCCGCACGCGGTAGCGTAGTTGGTTGAGGCACTGTGCTACAAGTCGGAAGGTCGCGGCTTTGAGTCCCGATGAGGTGGATTTTTTTTTTCAATTTACGCAATTCTTCCAACCGCACTATGGCCCTGTTGACTCAGCCTCTAACGGAAATGAGTACCAGAAATCTTTCTGGGGATAAAAGGCGGCTGGCGCGTAAGGCTGACAACCTTACCGCCATCTGTGAGCCGACTGTCTAGATAATGTGGGATCCTCAACGCCTCACAACCCTATGGGCCTCCATGGCCTGTTACAGGGATAGCTTCTTACCTTACGTACCACTAGGCCTATAAGGCCTTACGCCCCCGGCGCTACCAGATTTTCTGAGAGGAATTGGGTCTCAAACGGGGTTCACTCAGCCTCGTGAGGATGTTTGAAGGGCTATTTCAAGGAAATAGCGGTTCCAATATAGAGACCGAGATTAACGGCCGTGGGGATCCGTTGCGCTGACCACGCGACACCCTCTATCCGCAAAGAGTTGGCACTGACTTCGCCGACAAGAGACTGTCGCTCGGTCGATATAGTTCTCTTGCGGACTACAGGCCACGGAGTTAATTTTTTGTTTAATGAGGGAGTTGATCCAGCAAGATGCTTCAAGGGAAGTGGTAACTAACTCTGTGAAAGATTAGTTAATTTTAGTAACGACATTGGTGAGGTTTAAGGATTAATTAACAATTTTCAGGTTGTCTAGTTTATTACAGTATCAGAAGCCGACCGGACTGTTCTGAGCCCCCACCGTGGGATTCACTGCTTAAGTGGGAGAAAAACTTGTTATTTAAACATAAATTACATTTATGTTAAATTTGTCGGGAAACTTCAAAGTTTCGCATCGTCGCCATGTTGTTAATTCTTGATTTCTAAGCAGTATTTCGTTTATATTATTTGTAAAAATGTTCATAGCCGAAACTGTATTCATATATTTCACATTCCTGGCTTCACTGGTCCATTATCTGTCACTGTCAAACTTAGAACTCTGAATAAATTCGAAAGTCTGTCAAGTTTTTATTTTATATTCAACAAAAAAATGCATCACCAAATGGTGCATATTATCCCAAGCTCCATGGTGACATGGCTTCTGCCGTATTGATTGCTTAGTTTGCAAAAACAGTGGGCATAGGTAGCTTTATACCACAGATCGGCGTTTCTAAAACTCTGGTACCGGTACCCCCCATGGGCATCAAAGCGGCTTCCCAGGTGTACAAATTTTTCATTCCTACTCTTCAGCATTCCAATTAGAAAATGTTTTCTTTGGACGTTATTTTTATTCTTAATCTACTCAGAATAAGTGTGGTCGGAAGTTAATCATTGTTCATAATATATATAATATATTAATATATCAAATTGTATGTTGTCCAAGCTATGGGTCCAGATATTTTTTAGGTGTTTCAGGAGACACCAGGCATAAAACTTTTGAGAATCGTTACCATGCATGGGCCACTAACAGTTAACCAGTAAACCAGATAGAGGGATCGAAAGGAAACTAGAAATCAGAGGAATTTTATATCACAGAAGAATAATTTATGGCTAATGAAAGTATGACAATACGTACAAGCTCGTGTGCAAGATGGGCCAGTAGATTGGAATGGTACAAGCGATGCCTGACAGCTGGCCACCACGAGGATGTAAAGAGACACGGTTTCTTGCTGCCATATGACACTGAACTATAGGAAGCACTGCCATCCTTGACGGGTTGTCGAGGCATTGTGGCGCTTCGAATATTGGGTTCCGTCTCACCATTCGTCTGCCCTGAAAATTGAATTATCAGCAATGAAGTGTCAGCTGTAAACAATATACCAGTAAACATATAGTTCTGCCAATGTTGGGTACGTCAGAACATAAATTTCAAGCATCCTTTCAGCAAGTGCAGGAAGCAAGTCAATGAATGTCTGGAAGTTCTGTCAGTCTGTATGCTCCATCCAGGCCACCTGAGGAATTTCGGTGAACTCTTGTACTTTTATGGATGTGGGCCTACAAATAAACACGAGAAAACTGAGGCAACAAATGCCTTCATATCGAGTCATTAGAATACAGGACAAAATCGTAATATAAACCTAAGTATTGCTAACACATCTTTCGAAAATTCAGATAAATTAAAATTCTTAGGAACGACAGCAACAAATAGAAATTGCGTTCAAGAGGAAACCAAGAGAAAATTAAATTCGGGGATCTCTTGCAGACATTCCTTACAGAATCTCGTCTGCCGTCTAATATATACAAACCTGTAACTTTAATTGCAGTTTTATATGAATGTGAAACTTAGTCTGTCACAGCAAGAGATTTGTTCTTTAGTTTAGATATTCCAGCAGTTCAAAGAAGCCTTACTGGAAAACATCGTCAATCTCAACAGCGAACTCCGTGAGCTATTCCAAAAGATAGCAGTCACTACAACTTTTAGTGTCAGTTAGGCATTCCACCTCCTCGCCCCTTCGGAAAATGAAACACATTTTCGTTGTGACTGGAAATAGGGGCATAGTTAGAATTTAATGCATAAATTCTGTGAGGGTATGAAGGGTGAAAGGAGGGTCCATCCTGAGGCCTCATCTCAGCTACAGAACATGTGTGCATTTTCTAAAGGATCAAACAATAAGATATAGTAATTTCCCTTCACAGTTCTTGCACAGTACATAGGCAGCTTTTCCGAAGTTAAGATGGGGCACTGAACATACTGGAATTAAACCGAGAACTTGGGGAAAATCACTTACAGTCCATTGTCGATAATTATATCGATGAAACAATTATGTAACATACGAGTATAACTGCATAAATATGCTGTGACTGAATAATGAACAGAATGGGTCGAGTACGAGAAAACTACTTATTTTCTGTTGTAGCACGTCTTCCGCAGTTTCATGATAGTGTAACGTGGATAAACACAGCGTTGCTAGGTAACTGACCGCGAAACACCTCGCGACCGAATACACGCAAGGCAACAATGGGAGTACGGCGTTTTCTACTGAGTCCGTGCCGCGACCGTTGCTATGCAATCGGTCGGTAAACACGTTCCAACAATATAGCCTGCTTTCTGGGTGGTCAGTACGGAGTCTATATAACGACAGTTTCAGACAGAACACAATTTGACTTTCACTTGAACAGATGTCAATATTGAGGAGTATCTGAGAGTGTATAAATGACAGCCACGGGAAGTTCGTCGTGTGAAGACTTGGCGTGTGATTGGAAGATTTCATGTGTGATATTTATAGTGATTTGAAGTGACAGTTTCTGTGTGGAGATCCATTGCTAGGAGACGACTAGTGGAAGACAGAGAATCCTAGTGCTTGTGCGACGGTGAACTGGAATGAGTGTAAATCAGCGATAGCGCTGTATTATGTAATTGAGAGACAGTGTGTAACCAAGTGCTAATAAATCCAAAGATCCGATGTAGATAGAATCCGTAATTTCGTGACGCATGCCCCCTACACGTGAAAATATTTATGTCAAATTTAAACGAAATGCGTTAGGCGTACAGTCACTTAATGCATTCCTTGTAAACGGACAGCAGAGGTGGAACTTGGGAATTACGGGATTCAAAAGAACATTTGAGATGTGACTGATAATGAATCTGGAGTCTGTATAATGCTGGATTAATTTCGAGAATCGAACGTATATAATATGAACCTACTTGATATGCCATCTGGAGCTGCCTCGGCAACGTTCTGCTGTCCTGCTTGTGTCATGTCTCCAAAGCTGATCTCAACAGAAACTTGCTTGCGCTTCAACTCAGGTTTCAACATGGATATATCCCATACTACTCCTACAAGCAGTATTTCTTCCATCTTCCAGCATTCTCCCTGCAACATACAAGCGTATAAGTTTATGCATCACATACAGTAGGCCTACATATATTTTATTTGGGATTTTGCACACTTCATCATACTTATTACATTTTTTTAATTCGCTTAGTGGGGGGTGGAGTCCAACTGGGTCCACTCGGCACGGCGACCACTGATTGGCCCCAGGTGATTATGATGATGGAGAATTTGGTGGAATGAATATTGGCAGGGGAAACCGAAGTTCTCGGAGAAACCCCGCCCCAGCGCCACTTTTTCCACCACAAATTCCACTTGACCAGACCCGGGATCGAACCCGGGCCGCCGCGGTGGGAAGCCAGCGACTAACCGTTTGAGCTATGGCTCGGTCTTCATCATACTTTATATTCATTACAAGTGCAAATTTATAATTGCAAAACTAATGATATTTCACAGAATCAGAAATTTTACTCATTGTGTTTCGTTAAATAATCTGATTACCACATCTAAAAATGTTCTTATGAACAGTCGCAGACCCTAACTATATCTAGCCTCTACTATATTTTACCATATACCAGTTGTTTGCATAAGGAGCCGCTTTCTTTCGGAATATTTTTAAACTCGATTTCAGCTTCACGTAAATTTGTAATGGATGGGTACTAACCGAAATCATATTCGGCCGATAAATTTCAGTGTAGACCAAAATATCAGATTTTATTTCGACCATGAAGTTTGCAGCGGATGCACAAGCATAGCCTCTCTAGAATGGTTTAATTTTGTCCCCCCTCCCACTCACATTTTTGTGGTATGGTGCTTGGGCGTAATGAAGGAAGAGGACGGTACAGGGGGCTCTTTCCTCGGGGGTAAAGCTGCCCGGACGTGAAGCTGACCACTCACCTCCAGCTAGTGTCGAGGTCAAGAAAATGTGGATCTATACATCCACTCCCTTATACGCCTTCATGGCATAGTGCTTAAATTCGTTGAGCACAGGGACCTTTTACACATAGTTAAGAATGAATTATGCTAGTGTCTAAGTTGTCAACATTCAATGACGGTAGAACCATCAGATCTTCAACTGTAGAGGAAGATGTGCAGCTTGCTAGTTCAAGAACAAGGATTTCTAGAAAGAACTAATCGCATAGAAAAAGACGTCTCTAACATTTCTTCGTTGCCGCGGGAATGTCTTAACCGAGTTGTTGATTTACAATGATAGGGGATACACAGACACGCATCCAACAATTCTTATATCGTTGCGTGCATTCTCTGCCGCTAGGAAGTGTTTACCCAGCCGTTGCTTAGCAACGATAGGAGGAATACACATGCAGTTACACAGACTGATGGGAGGGATGTATGAAATACGCCGTTGAGATGGATTCATGAGCCATGATATACATACCAAGTTTCGGGCATTCACACTTTACTTGGGGAGGATATACAGACACAGACGGTACGGAGGCCACATAAGGCTACTCTAGGAATTCATTCATTCATTCATCTGTAATCTGTCAAGAAAAATCGATTTATGCTGGTATGGCTATTTCAAGTAATGTGACATAATTTCGCTACCAAAATGTAGGTTTATCATCATCATTCTCATCAGTGTCAACATTTGGACCCTCAGGTCGGCCCCTTCCTCGTACTTAAGAATAACTCTGACGCCCAATATGTCTTCTTCTCTTTGGCAGTAGAAATAATTCACTGTTTGTCTAGGTACACGATGAGGTTTACTTCTTTTCACATAGCGTGTTCAGTTAGTACCGTTATTCATAATTCCGTTGTTTCAATTACGAATACTTTAATATGTCTGTCGTATATCCAGCGACATATCTGACAAATTTCATCTACACATTTTGTATTAGTTTTTGTTCTTATTACTCTGTCTGCATCCATACCTCGGTAATATATGTTAATGCTAGGATGGCCTTAATGGAGAAGACACATACAAGTATATGGGCTGGAAACCCAAACACAGTGTTTTGGGGGAGAGGGTCAGAAGGCTCCCAGAACCGTCAGGCAGTGAAACATGGTCACGAATCCCGTGGGACTCGAAACCAAGAATTACTCTTCTGTGCTGGAGCCAGCAGCAACTTAACAGCCAGTCAGATAGTCAGAGACCCCCTCTGGGGTCTAGTCGCCAGAGTTCTTGGCTACAGATCCAGAGGTCCGGGTTCGATTCCCGGCGTAACCAGATTTTTTTAGAAATAGCCTCGTGAGGATAACTGAGGAGCTATTTCAAGGAAAAAGCGGTCCCGGTCTAGAAAACCAAAATTAACGGCCGTGGAGATTCTTTGCGCTGACCAGGCGACACACTCTATCCGCTAAAGTTTGCACTAACTTCGCCGACAAGCGGCGGTCGCTCAGTCGGTATAGTTCGCTTGCGGAATAAAAACCACGGAATGATTTTTTCTTTGTCAGGTAGTCAAAATGTCTTTCAAGTCTGGAAGGAGGAAGTGGCAGACCCAATACCACGTGAACCGTATGCAGAGCCCATATTACTTATTGCCAATTGTTAAAAGTTGAACCTAAGATTCAGGTCTGTGCCCCTTTCGTAGCCACAGATAGGAATATATTGTAAATTCGCGAATCACTCTGCAGTGAAAATCTCTTGCTCACTTCATTGAGGGGTTCTGCGGCCTCGCGTATGACCCGACGCTTTGCGGGCTCCATGTGGGACGACGTCGCACAGCTGTCTAAAGTCTCTGTGCGAACTGCTAGCAGCAAGCGCCCTCTGTATGCCTGTCCATTCTCCGGCGACGCTGGACTCAGGGCTGAACACATTGTGCCCGTATCTGCAGAGTCGTACAAGTTAACGAATGCGGGGCCAAACGTTGGCAGGAAATCTGTAGCAAAATAGAAAAAAAAATAAGATTGATCCAAAAGGGTTCATTTCAGAAACTACATAAACATTATGATAAACACCACCACGTTGGATTTTACGTTCTCACAGCCCAACGTTTCGGAGGCATATATCGCTTCCATCTTCAGAATCGAAATCGAGCCAAGCAAAAAACCAACGTAAGAATGCGGCAAGTTAAACGCTTCGCATAGTGCGGAGTCCAGTTGGATCCACTCGGCACGGTGGCCAGTAATTGGCCTATTGTACCTGCCCCGGGTGATTATGACGATGGAGAATTTGGTGGAATGAAGATTGGCAGGGGAAACCGAAGTATTCGGAGAAAACCTACCCCAGTGCCACTTTCTCCACCACAAAATCCCACTTAACCAGACGCTGGTTTGAACCCCGGCCGTCGAGGTGAGAAGCCAGCGACTAACCTCTTGAGCTATGGCGCGGCCTAAGTTAAACGCTTACATTGCGGTCTGCTTCTGGCTGGTTTCTTGCTTAGCTTATTTTTCGACTCTGATGGAGATGATATATACCTCCGAAACGTCGGGATCTCTCTGAACCACACGGTGTTGCAACACATAAAATCATAATAAATAGTAACACATTTGTGAGTAACTGCTTCGAGCGACCACAGATAGGCCGTTTAGCCTACTTTTCATATTTTGCAAAATTAAAGGAGGCTAATGAGATCACTTTGCTGCCTGCATGTCCCCCCATAACGTTGCTAGGCAACGGCTCGGTACACGCCTTCCAGTAGCAACGAATACACAAGCAACAACACCAGAACTGCTGAACGCGGTGTTTTCTATCTGGTCCGTGTCTATCAAATGCTCAATATATAGTGAAAGCAAAGCAGGCGTCTTTCTCTGTACCCTTACCAGAAGGACGAGCGGGCGAAGCCTAGAACCTAACAAAACTGTGATCTTTCTCCTTCCCTAGAATAAAGTGTCTCTCACTTCTCCCAGGACTTTTCCCTTTCCCGTACTCAGTCAGTATAGGGACTCGCTACGGGCTTTACAACTGAGGGGTCGAGTTCGAGTCCCAGTAGGGTCAAGAATTTTCTCTTCTCCGCGTCGTCCAGACCGGCTCTGGGGCCCACCCAACTTCCTGTGCAGTGGGTACTGGGGGCTTTTTCTTCAGGATTAAAGTGGCTGAGACGTGAAGCTGATCATTCACTTGCAAATAGTGCCGAGGTCAAGAAAATGTGGATCTATTCATCCAATCCCCCATACGCCTTCATGGCGTAGTGATTAATTGGTTAAGCACAGGGACAACTTTACCTTTTACCTACGCTTCTACTATAATTTGTACCTCTCGCTCTCTCTCTCTCTCTCTCTTCTTAACCAGAACAACCTATACACCTGGAGTGCCCTGTTAGGCCGAAATATGTAAAAGGTAAAGAGGTAAAACTGTTCCTGTGCTTAACTAATTAGGCATTACGCCATGAAGGCGTATGGGGGGAGTTCATATATATAGATCCACATTTTCTTGACCTCGGCACTAGTTGGAAGTGAGTGGTCAGCTTCACGCCCCTGTCGCTTTACCTCCGGGGAAAGATCCCCCCGTACCCATTGAATAGGAGGCTGGGTAGGTCCCAGAGTCGGTTTCGACGTGGAGAAAAGAACATTTTTGACCCTACCGAGACTCGAACTCCGACTCCTCTGTTGTCCAGCCCGTAGCCAGTCGCTATACCGACTATGCTATCCCGGTTCATGGGTCGAAACATGTAGTATCAATAACAACGACGAGTGAATATTAACCGAAGTTGCACATAGACGGCGTAAAAGCAAAACGCAAAGTCAGATCTCTCGAGAGAGTAGGCGATAGGTTCCCCCAAAACTTGTTGTTATAGACCGCCGGACTGCACAGTGCCTCGTATTCGTCTGACCTTCTTGCTAATAGCTGTCACATTAGTACCTCTGCAGAACGAGCTGTCGGTATACGTGCACCATGGAGGCTTTGCAATACAGCGTGATATGGCAACGTAACCCCGGCACACCATCATACAAGACATGCGGAAAACAGATTGATAGTCGAACCTGATGCCTACAGAAGCATTACCACTATACCCACCTGCTTAGCCTACTTAAGCATGATGAACCGTTTTTACTAGACCGCCTCTGTGGTCTAGTGGTCAGAGTTCCTGCCTACAGATTGAGAAGCAGTGGGTCCGGAACGGGCCCCACTCAGCCTCGTGAGGATAACTGAGAGCTATTTCAAGGAAAAAGCGGCTCCGGTCTAGAACACCGAGATTAACAGCCGTGGGGATCCATTGCGCTGACCACGCGACGCCCTCTATTCGCTAAAGTTAGCACTAACTTCGCCTACAAGCGGCGGTCACTCGGTCGGTGTAGTTCGCTTGCGCACTACAGGTCACAGAGTTTTTTTTTTTGTATAAACCGTGTTACTACTGTACAACAGAGTCCCTTTGCATCTCACCTAGTGAGGAGATGGTGGACAGGTCCAGCACGTGCGCGGCGATGAGGCTGGAACCAACTCTCTCAGAGTTCCGTAACTGCAGCCTGATTCTCTGCCACAGCGGTGGGTACGAATCGTAGAATAGCAGCTCCTCGTTCCATATCGGCGCTTTGTCATTCTTCTTCTTGGTTGTTTCACCCTAAGCACATATGTTAGGCATGGTAAGTCACTGTAACTTTAAGCTAAATTAAATGAACAGAATTTTATTTAGTCTTATATTTCCACCTCAAACTGTATCCTGTGCTTAACGTTGTTTAATTTTCACGTATAAATTAAGAGTCGTTGACTTTGTAAATATCCTCATGTGGAGGTGAATTAGATACCTCCACCGTAGCCCTGCGTGTCACAGAAGGCAACGAAGAAGGAATTTGGAGCCTGGATGTATAACTGGGCCAGCGTGTCACTGGGGGACATAAATTCAGTGACCTGACCCACTGGGTTAGGGGTTGGACGCAAGGCTGACGACCTTGCTCTGAAAAAAGAAAATATTGTTGCGAAATCCAGAAAGGTGGAAACCGTATGGTCTAATTCATACGAACGAGCAAATCTAGTAAAATCTTCTAAGGAGATTGAGGTTGAAAGTGGTATTGCAAAACTGAAACGGTATAAATCGCCAGGTAGTGATCATATTCCGGCAGAACTTATTCAAGCAGGAGGTGAAATATTACATTCTAAGATCCACAATCTAATTACTTTTATTTGGCATAAGGAAAAATTGCCCGATCAGTGGAAGGAGTCTATTATTGTACCAGTTCACAAGAAGGGTGATAAAACTGACCGTAGTAATTATCGAGGGATATCCCTGCTATCAACTTAATATAAAATTTTATCCAATATTCTTCTTTCAAGGTTAAGTCCACATATAGATGAAATTATTGGGGATCATCAGTGTGGGTTTGGACGTAACAGATCAACTACAGATCAGATCTTTTGCATTCGTCAGATATTGGAGAAAAAATGGGAGTACGATGAGACAGTACATCAGCTATTCATAGACTTCAAGAAAGCCTATGATTCATTTAGGAGGGAAGTATTGTACAATATTCTGATAGAGTTGGGGACACCCATGAAACTAGTTAGGTTGATTAAAATGTGTTTAAACGAAACGTATAGTAAAGTCCGTGTAGGTAAACATTTATCTGATAAATTTCCTATCCAGAATGGTCTAAAACAAGGAGACGCTTTATTGCCACTCCTTTTCAACTTTGTTTTAGAATATGCCATTAGGAAGGTCCAGGGAAACCAGGTGGGCGTGAAATTAAACGGGACACATCAGCTGTTGGCCTATGCCGATGATGTGACTCTACTGGGTGATAATGTAGATACCATAAAAACTTTAATTAACGCAAGTAAAGAGGTTGGTCTAGAAGTAAACCCAGGGAAAACTAAGTATATTTATTGTCTCGTCACCAAAATGCAGGGCAAAATCATGAAATAAAGATAGGAAACAGATGTTTTGAAAATATGGCACAGTTCAGATATTTGGGAACAACAATAACAGATCGAAACCTGATTCAGAAAGAAATTAAGAGAAGATTGAACTCAGGGTAATGCTTGCTACCATTCGGTCCAGAACCTTTTGTATTCTCGTCTGCTGTCCAAAAACATAAAAATTAAAATATACAAAACTATAATTTTGCCTGTGGTTCTGTATGGTTGTGAAACTTTGTGTCTGACATTAAGGGAGGAACATAGACTGAGGGTGTTGAGAATATTTGGACCGAAGAGAGATGAAGTGACAGAAGGTTAGAGAAAACTGTATAATGAGGAGCTTCATAACTTGTACTTTTCTCCAAGCATAATTAGAATGATCAAGTAAAGGAGGATGAGGGGGGCAGGTCATGTAGCACGAATGGGAGAGACGAGGAATGCGTATAGGATATTGGTGGGATAGCCAGAAGGAAAGAGACCACAGGGAAGACCAAGGCGTAGGTGGGTGGACAATATTAGAATGTATTTTAGAGAGATAGGATGGGATGGTATGGATTGGATAGATCTGACTCAGGATAGGGACCAGTGGAGGGCTCTTGTGAACACGGTGATGAACCTTCGTGTTCCATAAAATGCAGGGAAATTCTTGAGTAGCTGCTGAATTGGCGGCTCATCCAGAAGGGCTCAGCTCCATGAGTAAGTAAGTTTATCGTATACAATATAAGATAAACAAAATTCATTAAATAAGTCGTGTATTTTATTTAGGGTCTAATAATATCAGAACACCGCAGCGGGCAGGAACGAAATTTATTCTGGACATTGGTTTACCCATCTCAGACAGTGGTCTTCAACGTGGGGTGCGCAAAGACATCTTACGGGGCACGTAAAATTAAAATTGTTCACGAATTATACCGGCGTGCCAGAAACAAGCTCAGTCATTTCATTAACAGGTCAAAACAACATTAATAGTTGATCAAATATTTAATAATATAATTTTGCTTCGCTGAAATACCTTGGTTCCTTTATTAATTTTGTATGATAGGCAATAATATACAGGGAGGATTTTAATCGGGTTGGCAAGTTCACGGCTCCGCGCTTCGCCGCGACCGATTCTCTACATGTGGAGGGACGCATGCGAGTTTTGCCGATGACTCAGCGTGCTTGATGGCAGATAACGTTTGGAATGAAGGAAAAGAGTTAACTTCTAGAATTCTACGTGGCATTATGTTCATGCATGGGAGTTTGTTTATATTTTGTCGGCAGTAGGCAGGAGTTAACAGCGCCATGAGCCATTTGTTCTTAGTTAACAGTCAGCAATGTGACACGACATGCTTCGCGATGATTTAGAGGAACGTGTATTTCTGTACGGCACCTACGTGAAATACGGATCTGCTGGAAAGTGTCGGCAAAAATTTAGACGTAAATTTTGTGATGAAATAATTCCCAGCAGACAAACAATTCCTAATTTGGTGAATAAACTTAGAACAACGGGACTCATAATAGAGAAGGAAAAAACATAAGCACCAAGTGCTTACTGAGGAAAAGTTAGACAACATAGGGACCAGACTTGAACATACACCTAGAAAATCGCTGAGGGTCAAAATCTAGTGCAGAAACAGCAACACAAATTCTGAAGTCATCCAGTGAAAGTTGGTGCCTCGCGTGCTGTAAGTGCAAGAAGGATTGTTGTGTGTTTTTAACGAAACAACTAATTTCGAAAGATATTTCCGTGCAGAGGGACAGCGTTTTCAACGCCTCCTGTGATCGGTGAACAAAGGTAAAATCTTCATTCCAAATGATATCGGCATGCTGAGTCGTCGGAAAAATTCGCTTGCGCTCCGCGGCCGTCCAAGCGCCGGTCGCAGTGAAGCGCGGAGCCGTGAACGCGTCAAGTTCATTAAAAACCTCCCTATATTTATTATCTAATAGTTCGATTCTCCTTTTTCTCATTTGGAACTTATTATTTAATACATTATTTTGTATGAAATTTATTTATTTTATTTTAGATGCCGATTATAGACTGTGTATAACTTGAATTATACACCAACAGCTTTGGGGATACAAAGTTGAAGAGAAATTATGTCTGAGGGTACGCGAACAAAAAAGGTTGAATGCAATTGATGTAAGGAACAAGAGCTTACGAACTGCAACTTAAAGACCTGTACAATTTATGTGATAAGGTCAAGTATGGGTGTTATGAGCCTACTTACCTTGAGCCCCGCGAATGATATCTGGACGAAAGGATTAATGTGATCCGCAGAACGACAGAGCGAACTTGCATTGTTGGTTGTGGGGCTGACGATGTCGGCTCGATACACACGCATCGTATAGCGCGCTCTCTGCCTTTCCGGCGTCACTCCATCAGGCATCAGCAAATTGCTACCACCAGACAACATACAATTCTAAGTAGTTACTATAGGATTCTGACGATGGTGTATAACACACTGATATGTTGGGTTTTTGGACTTTATCCATCGTCCTGGTTTTTAAGATAACAAATAAAAACACGACGTTTCGGAAACTGGATCTGTTTCCGTCCTCAGGTGAGCCTCAATCACTGGACCAGTGATTGAGGCTAGCTCTTTCTAACGGACCCAACTGAATAGGTGTTTTCCTTCACCTGAGGACGGAAACAGATCCAGTTTCCGAAACGTCGTGTTTTTATTTGTTATCTTAAAAACCAGGACGATGGATAAAGTCCAAAAACCCAACAAATCAACATACAATTCTCTTGAACAAATTATTCGAGTTTCATGTCACGTATTGCGATATTATCCATTACTTGTTGTGTATGAGCGCATAAAGCAAGGGTTATGCCTATCAGTTTGCCTGACTTTTTCCGTGTTTCATACCCGGAACAAGCAATGGATGTGGATTAAATTTGATATTGCGAGTGAATACTCGAAGTTGCTGGGCGAATTTAATTTTGGCATTTAGGTCTGTCGCTTCTGTATAGCCCGTACATTCCCTAGGCATAATGAAAAGTGGTGATATTCACTTCATTGGTTTGTATTAGTGTGTATATCTGTGTTATAGATGTAATTCTACGGAAGATTGTAGTTTCCAGCTTTACATGACGGTGGCCCTGCGGTAAGCAGAATTAATCCGCATGCTCTTCTTAACTTTGTGTTTGTTTGTGTGGGTAACAAACAGACTTTTCAGTTTGCAATTAAGTATTATTGAGTTATCAATAATAATTCAATTTATTATTGAAACAAATCAAACACTTTTCAGTCTTTCGTTTTAAAAATCAACATATTATAGGTTTTTATGCAATTAATATTTATCAAGATTTTAAAGATGGAGGAATCCCCGACATTTTGCAATTATAATGAACTTAAAGTTACTATATATTTTTCACAGAATATCCCTCGCTCCTCTAACCAAAGTGTCACACTTTGGAAGCCACAGAGCTAAGTAATGTAGAGAAATTGAAAACTAATTGTTTCTTTGGGTACTAATCGATAACCTACTTGAACTTAGGAAAATCATGAAAGCATTAGTAAAAATCGTCGGTCTCCGGACCGGGATTCAAACTAGGTACATTCTCATTCCTAATCAGGAGTCCTAGCCACTCGGTCGCATAAAGATATGCATGTAGCTTACCCCTCAATATCATCTTCATCCTTATTTGCGTCGGATTCTTGCACCTTGACTGTCTCACCTTCCCCGATGACGGTGACGTCACATTTAAGGAAACCTCTTACATCATTATTCTTAGAGTTCCGATCCAGCAGTACTGCCCACTTGTGGTAAAACTGATGATCTGAAACACCACACAGATACTTCATCCTACAGCCCCAAGGTAAAAGCGTGACGGCTTACATTGGATGGACAGAGAGCAATCAGATGTTGACTAACAGTTTGAAGCGAATATGGAATCTGAATCAAATTTTGCTTCGTTAAAAAGCATATGACATCAATGACAGCAAAGCCATACTCGTATTAGGCCTGAATGACTAGGATACACCTGAACAAAACTGCACGAACTGTTCTTGGTAGATATTAAGCATGTGAGACGGGATAAGTCAGTCTACATGATGTCTTGATACCGGCTGGACGACAGGGATTCGATCCTTAGTAGGATGTTCTAAGACACCTCATCGATACCAGATCTGGAACCCACCCAACCACTGAGCCAGAGGATATTGGGCGCAGTTTATCCTACAGTAAAGCGACTACTGACTTTCATGTGCTGCTAAGGTTAAGAATGCATAGAGCTATGTGTCTGCCATCCCCGATTCTCATATACATGTATCTTCATGGAGTGCTATTTGATTGAGTATATGGACAATGGACACTTGAGGGAAGTCCCAGAAGAAAGTCCTTGCTGTCAGCTGCTCTATGTAGTTCGGAGAGCTCGACTTCTGAAGTAGAGGAAATGCGCTTTTTAAACGCAGTAGTAGCGCGAAAACTAATTAGCTAAATCCATATAGCTCAGCCCCGTTTGAGAAGCCATCAGTCGCTCAGCTACTCCGAATTTCCCAGTGTTTCATGGAACTCGAAGATTCGTTACTATGTTCATAAGAGCCTTCCACTCGTTCCTATCCTGAGGCAGATGAATCCAGTCCATACCATGACATTTAAGATCCACCTTAATATTACTTTCCCACCTACGTCTAGGTTTTAATAGTGGTCTCTTTCCTTCTGACTTCCCTACCAAACCCCCAAATGCATTCATCTTCTCCCTATACGTGCTACGTGCCGTGCATGTCCCATCCTTCGTGACTTGATCATTCTAATTAGGCCTATATATGGCGAACAATACAAGTTACGAAGCTCCTCGTTATGCAGTTGTCTCTAGCCTTCTATCACTTATGTCTCTCGTTCCAAATATTCTTCTCAGCGCCCTGTTCCCAGCCAGAGTACTAACCACTACGTATACAAATGATGTTACAAAAACATAGGTCGACAACTTTGTATGACTTCATTGTTATCCAAGACTAGAAGTATTCGGATATTTGGTGTGAACATCACGGAAGAACGAAAGAGGAGCGGATCCAGAAATGTGAACTGAACTCCAGAACTAACGGGCGGGGAAGTCGGTTAAGGCCCATAAATCACTTGGAGCCAGCAGGTTTCTTAGGAGCCGGAACAGGCCAAAGGCCTAAGTCGTGAAGAAAAACAAGAAGAGAACGACGACGATGATGATGATGATGATGACAACGACGACATACAGCCAAATAAGAAATATGAACACCATTAAATACGAAAGTTCAGGTCCCTTCACCCTGGAAACAGCAGAACCACATTTTAAGCATTCTTACGGCAAACGAAGAAAACATTAATCACGTTGTCTTTCGCCACCAAGATGAAGCAGTAGGTTTCTCCGAAACGTGGGCAAGCACCTATTAGAATGCACGGTTTCAAAAAATAGAAAGTAGGAATTTAAACGGCCATATTTCTCTTCTGTACTAAACTTTTTTTTTTTTAAGTTTCTGGATGAATAGACTTGAAAGGATTCTGACGATGGTGTATGCTGTACAGAACTATTAGGCTTATTTTCGACTCTACCCATCATTCCATCATCTGGTATATAGAAGAAAAAAGACCACAACGTTTCGGAGACTCGATCTGTCTCCGTCCTCAGGTGGATGGGGCAGGATGAACCTACTCAGTTGGGCCCGTTACAAAGAGCTAGTCTCAATCTTCTATATACGAGTACCAGACGATGGATAGAGTCCAAAATAAGCCTAATATTTCTGGATGAAGTTGCTGATATATAGGTTGACGGGAGACTCAGTCGGTATATCGACAGGTGACAGGCTGGGTGACCGGGTTTCGATTTTCCACAGGGGCAAAAGATTTTTCTTTACTCCAGAGGGTCCAGACTGGCTCTGGGTCTCACTCAGCCTCCTACGCAGTGGATACGGAAGGCTATTTTCCCGGGCTTAAAGCGGCCGGTGCGTGAACCTGGCCATTCACCTCCATCTAGTGCCGAAGTCAAGAATGGTGGAGCTATACCTCCACTCCCCCATATGTCTTCATGGCATAGGGTTTAATTAATTAAGCACAGGGAAAACATAACCTTGTTGAATAAATACCTCTTATGATACAGAAAGCTGTACGAGAAATGTCAAAACGTAGATCATTCTTGCTAATATAGAGTTACAGTCACCGCATGTACTCACCTGGTTGTTTCCACACCGTGGCGACATCGAAACGCACGCACCCCAGCAGTTTTCTGTTAAACACGAGTCCATGGATCTGATAGACCTGAACAAATAAAGTTTCGTTCAAACAGTATCGTACAGAATGTAAGGCATGTATTAAACAAGAGTGGGAATGCACAATCCGATTTTGATTACGTAGTATTTTCCAAATAACTTCTTTGGTTTCGTTCGCGACTGTATATCTCATGTTAACTTACTGAAGTAGCAGCGGCCGCGCCATAGCTCAAGCGGTTAGTCGCTGCCTTCCCACCGCGGCGGCCTGGGTTTGATCCCTGGTCTGGTCAAGTGGGATTTGTTGTGGACAAAGTGGTCCTGGGGCAGGTTTTCTCCGAGCACTTTGGTTTCCCCTGCCAATCTTCATTCCACCAATTGCTCCACAATCACTCTCACCTATCATCTGGGGCTGGTACAATAGGCCAGAAGTGGCCGCAGTACAAGGGACTCAGTCCCACCCCACTAGCAATAAAAAAATACTGAAGTAGGAAGTTAATTTATTCTTACACACGCTAAGTGCAGTGCATATCGAACTGGCCTGCCGCACCATACAGAAAATATGTCTCCCTCATCTCGTTAAATATACACGAAACTAAACTCCGTGGCTTTTAGTCTGCAAGCGAACTATTCCGACAGAGCGACCGCCGCTTGTCGGTGAAGTTAATGCCAACTTTTGCGGATAGAGGGCGTCGCGTGGTCAGCGTAATGGATTTCAACTGCCGTTAATCTTGTTTTTTTAGATCGGAGCCGCTACTTTTCCATTCATGTAGCTCCTCAATTATCCTCACGAGGCTGAGTGGACCCCGTTCCAGACCCACTACTTCTCGGGAATCGAACCCGGGACCTCTGATCGTTAAATATACATTATATAGAATAATTGTTCAAATTAAATTTGTAGGCCTATGTTCAGTAGAATATATTTCGTCCTAACTGTAAGTTGAGCTTCTTATTAAAATCCGTAATCGATTTGAGATTAAAGTAAATAAGGTACGAGTATGTATTGCACAGGTAGAAGCTAAAATTAAGTTCTCCCGAAAACGTTTAGCTTAGACTTCCGTACCAAATACAGCACTAGTCTAAATTCATTCTAGTTAAACAGGCGAAATGTGCGTACAGACAGACATGACCTATTGGAGGTGTCTTCTTGCTTTGTTCGTTAAACGGAAGTTCCTGCCATTAAGACACTACATAGAGAAACTAGCCACTTTTAACCATTCAGAGACTTGAGATTCGTGTAAACAGTAAATAAAAGTTCACTTCGCACCTCACAGGAAACACATTATTATGTCTCCGCTGCAAAAACCAGCCTATTATTGCTGTTCAGGGAAACAATCGTTAATAGTGAGAACCATACGAGACGCATAAACACATTCTCTGGCCAGAATGCAAAGTGTTATTATGTTAAAACATGTGGTACATACAGTGACCACTGTGCTTAAAAGGATTAATTAGAATTCTGATTTCTAGAAGTTTAGTCAGTCCCTTAATAATTGCTGTATGTTATTTTTTTTTATTATTTTAGGCTCGCAGTTTACCTGTTTAAGGAACTCTCTACAAACTGAGTTCTCGCCGTTTTTTAAATTGTCATTAAGAAACATGAAATTGAGAATCAAAGAAGCAGTAGACTTTCAGTACTTTTCGAATTTTAAATAACGCGAATAGAATTTTTATACAAAAAATAAACCAGTTATTAGATTCCAGTGGGTTCTGACGATGGTGTATTATATTCAGAATTATGAGATTTTTGTACTTCATTCATCATCCGGTATTCTATTAACTAGAAAACACAAGTTTTGGAAACTGGGTCTGTTTCTATCCTCAGGCGAGGGGGGAGAAACCAACTCTCTTGGGTCCCTTACGTATTGAAGCAAATTCAAAGTCCAAGTCACATTGCGACTGACGGACAGTCAGTCAGTAAGTCTTGGTGTCGAGCCCCATCTGGGGCTCATGACCAGATATTTATTACCTTTAACAATTACGGTCTTGTTTCTATGGGGCGCCCTCTCTGACGAGAGGACGGGTCTGCCTTTTGTATGTGCTGCTGGCCCTTGCCAATGCAGTCTTTCTCGGGTCTGAGTCCCTTGGGACTCGAGACCATATTTTACTGTTTCAGATTTGAGACTTCCCTTTTCATCGCCTCCTACGACTCTCAGGGTCACGGTGGAGGTATTTTTGAAGCAAATTCTTCATACTTTCCTTTGATATGACACGGACCGCACAGAAAACGAAGCCTCCAATAATTCTTCGTTGCTGCGAGGACGTGTTTGCAGAGCCGTTGCTTAGCAACGATAGGAGAATACACAGTCTAGAGTAGGAAATTTCTGCTGGTCTGGCCAGCACAGCGATTGTTGGTTCCGAGTCCCACGGGACTCATGACAATATTTTGCTCTCTGACGGCTCTGGGAGCCTTAATGCCACCGCTTCGGCGGTACGTATACAAAAATTGGGGATACACAGACAGATCCACAAACTCTCCTTTGATACGACACGGACTGCACAGAAAACAAGGCGTCCAAAATGTCCTATATTGTTTCTTGTGTTCATTACCGTGGGCACGCATATACCGATCCGTTGCCCAACAATGATAGGAGGATGCACAGTCAGATACACAGAATGATGACAGAGATTTATGAAGTATGCCGCTGAGATTGGCTAAGTGCCATAATATACATACAAAGTTTCACAGAGGTTGGTTCAGGCATTCAGTAGTTGATAGGGGGGATTCACAGACACACAGGCAGTATACTCATAGCGATTCCATAAACATACTTTTATTTTTGGCCTACTAGTGGGAATCTTTTTTTATTGTGGAAAAAATTATTGTTAATACAAAAAAGGCCTACGGCTACGTAATTTTATGCGTAATTCAACTGTTATTTCGGTTGCATGTTGTCGACAATGGATTTAAATACTGTAGTAGTTGCCTCGGAACTTCGAATTAAGAAATTAAATAATTAGAGGAAAAAAGAAACGGAACACAAATGCTACTTTTATTGGAAGGCAATTTGCAGCATTCAAACTACGTATATTGTTAGCATGCACGTTATAATACCGCATCCCGTCAACTAATCTGCGCAGGAAACTGGAAATTAGAATTTCGATAGGAAACGTAAATGTTTCTTAATTCCAGATTTCATGTGCATTAATAAAAACAGGACATATTTGCATCTCCCGAAATTTGTGAGAACATCGGGACACGAGCCTACCTCGGTCAAAACGGGACATACTGGCAGTCTACATTACTGGTCCATTTGGTTTTCTATATTATCCACCCACATTATCATAGTCGCAGGCCCAGATCCAATAGAATCGAGTTCAAGGATATATGTTTTTCGACGTACTTTTCCAACAAGTGACATATTTGTACTTACTGATAGTTTTATTATTTTCTCCGTTAGAAGTGCAAGTGAAGTGGAACATTTAAACGTGAAGTGCTGAAAATAAAAAAAAAAATATTATATAAAATATGTCTGTATAACATAGCATAAATATCCCCAAGTCACTATACATATTGCATAAACTGTATCCAGTATCCTTCAATTGTTACCTATTACAGATTTTTTTACTGGCTCTACAGCCCCCATTGGGCCCTGGCCTTTGATTTTTCACTTTCATGATCATTTCACAGATGGTAGGACTCCTTGGACGAGTGATCAGCTCGTCGTAAGGCCTCTACCTAAATACAGTACAATACAAACAAAGACTAAACAGATACACATACCAAACATTCATGCCTTGAGTGGGATTCGAACCCACGACCCCGGCTTCCGAGCGAGCGAAGAAAGTACATGCCTTAGACCGCTCGGCTACTGTGATAGGCACTTACCTACATATACATAATTAATTATATTTAGCAGGCTATTGTTTGTCGGTTTTTCGTTGTTTTGCAGAGCTGAGGTTCATGAATAAAATCACAAAAACACAACAATAAACAGCAATGCGAAGTATACTTCAAAGGGTATTACATTTGCCGACCTTTGCCAAATAAATTTATATATAGATAAGAGAGTAACTGAATCTGCCGAACTGACTTTCCACGACTTTTCTGAGTTCACAGCGCGGATATTCACGAAAGCCGTGAATTTCTAGTATCCCTCAAGATCTACAATATATAGTAATGGATACGCTGAAAGGGGTTATCTGTGAAAACCGTAGCTGAGGATCGGAATTATTAAATTCTCACGCTATCTTTTCAACGGTTATTTCAATGGCCTTTATTGTTGAAGGAATATGAGAAAGTGGCGGACTGAAACTTCACGGGACCCTACGAGGAGGGACGTTGTAGCTGAAATATTTTTTACAATTCTGGAAACATTTTTTCAAACCATTAATGAAAAATATGAGTAAATTTATAGGAAAATACGAAGATCTTAAAAAAATATCCCTCACTCAAGTGGAATAATAAGTACATTAATTAATAAACGAAATGTTGCCTTGCGTGAGAGTTCTTGATTCGAGCATAATTAAAATCCGACTCTTCAGACTCAAGTTCTGTAGAATATTGAGAAGGGAACAAGAAACTTTAGCTCTTCAGGCAAAGAATTTTCCACTTTTCCACAAAGCCGATGACTAAACCATCATAATTCAGAGATTAAAAAACCGACATAATAACAATAGCAATATGACATAGGTGTTTATTGTAGGCATTGTGGACGCAAAACAATAATATATCACAAGATTTGCGGGTTATCACGGTGGTGGTTATAAAGACAGAACGTTATGAAATCACTGCTGTGAGAGCCTTGAATCCCACATGGCTTCTACTATCCTTGACGATGTAAACTAATATTTTTACCTCATTATAGAAAGGTCGGTCCGTGCTTCGCCTTACTGCAGTATATTGCTTCTCTTTGTCCACTTGAACACAGACCTGTGTATCTATTTCAGACCATGCCAGATGCCTGGCTTCTAAAATTCGTATACAAACTTGAAAATACTTTGGCTTCATATCTGTAGTAAGACAATTTACTAAATATACTGTCACTTGTTACTGCCTAGGCATGGATAATTGGATTTAATGAACGCTTATGACATGTAACTAGAAATAATTATAACACTTTCACTGTTCTGCACACTATAAAAGTCGTTACATCAAAACACTAAAATTTCTGTCTGCTATGCCTTCACTACTCGTTGCTTGGCAGAGACTTCTAACAATGACCTTGTTATATAGCATTGGCACGGACTTCATAGAAAACACCGTTTAAAACAGTTATTGTATTGTTTCGTACGTAGCTATTGTTGCGGGAACGTTTACCGAGCCGTTTCCGAGCAACTGAAGTCATCTCAGGTTCCGCTATTCCAACTGCCTACCTTAAAACAGTTATTGTATTGTTTCGTACGTAGCTATTGTTGCGGGAACGTTTACCGAGCCGTTTCCGAGCAACGGACGTCATCTCAGGTTCCGCTATTCCAACTGCCTAGCTTAAAACAGTTATTGTATTGTTTCGTACGTAGCTATTGTTGCGGGAACGTTTACCGAGCCGTTTCCGAGCAACTGCCTAGCGTCATGTCACAATAATAGGAACCAATGTAACACATCATCACAACGAACTTAAATGCGAATTGTCCACTATTCTTGCGTAGTTGAGGACATTTATATCGCAAGGAATAAGTCCTCTGCATCAGTGAAATTTTGGAGCATTGCATCATAGAAAAAAACGATGGATTCACTTTCACTTACACTTCACTATAGGTTTCCGATTACGTATATGAAGCAGGACGAGCACTGGTCATGACAGAATGAAAAGAGTGCCATTTAATTTTTAATTATATTCTGTAAAGGTTGTTTGTGCATCAACACCATAAATTTTCTTCATATGAATACATTTTACCTACTTGACTTATTCTGAAGAAAATAAAAGGAGGCTAATGAGATCACCATGCTGTCTGTGTCCCATTAATAGCGCCTGAATACAGTGTGACATGAAGCCTTGAAAGCTGAAACAGTGGATCCAGAAGAGACGGCCGTTGCTAGACAACGACTTGGTAAATACGTCCACGGGGCAACGGAGGAGTCTGAAGGCTCCCGTAGCTGTAAGACTGTAAGATAAGGTCGTGAGTCCCTTGGGACTCAAAACCAGGGTTCAATGCTGGCAAAGGCCAGTAGTACTGAGCATTCAGCCAGAGTACACAAGCAACATTAGAAGAAGAGTTGAATGCTGTTTTCTGTGCAGTATGGGATGTATCAAATACTCAATATGTACTGAAAGAAAAGTCAAAAGTAACTCTGACTCTGTACCAGAGAGGTCAGAGAATAAAATAAGAGACTTTACTCGCCCTTAGCCACAGTCCCAAAGATACCAGCCCACGGGTAACATGCAGCTGCCAGCAAAGTTGATAATATATTTGCCCTGTCAGATCAGTAGAGTCAGGAGATCTTTCCCTCAGGGATACAGGTTGCTTCGGTGACCGAGTTAGGGGTACACACTTTGGGAATGATGAAGCACTACACTACTTGAATGCAATGCCTGTGGTGTATTTCGGTATGTCGATATTTATGTCTGCAAAGTTACACTAGGCCTACGTGAGGCTTGCACTTTATTAGATCATGTGTCTGTCGTAACCAAATGTCTACATAAACTTCTCACTTTTTCACGTCAATACTTCACGCTGGAATATCACTTTTAAACTTCGAAAGTATCCTCACTGTATTACTGTCGTTACTATTTCACTATTTTTCGTAACTGTTCAACTATATTCAACTGACTTACTATAGTCAATTCTCCTAATCACTAACCAACAAAAAGAAGCTCCCCTTAATTCTCCAACCACCCTTTTTATAACATCCAGGTAGCCTGGTGTCAGAGCCCCGAGTGGTCATCCTTAAGGGTAACAGTTGGATTCTAATGCTGGGCGCCTGTCCCACATTTGGTATCTGTAGCTACTAAGAGTAGTTCCCCAAAATACTCTTTTAACTAAAAGCATGACAGAAGATAATATTTAAAGCAAAATTATAATGCTAATGACAATATGGAGAGGATACCAGACTCAGATGAAGCGAGGGAACTATGGTTACGAGACTGGGGACCAAGAATTGCTACGTTGGCAAAGGCCATCAGCAGTTTAGCAGTCAGTCAGTCTCTCTGTCAGACCGTCGCAGTGATACACAGAAAGACTGATCCCTCCCCTTGTTGAAGAGGAGGGCACACTTCTAAAACACGTGTACTTGTCTAGGAGAGACCAAAAATCTTGGTTCTAGATCTTGAGACATGAAACCAAGAATGAATATGCTGGCAAGGCCAGCAGCAGTTTAATCGACCGATAAACTGCAAAGGGAATCAAGTGATGGATAAAAGTCGGGGAGTATGTGTGGAGAAGATGGCCAGTTAGCGAGTGAGGGTTCGCTGGAGTCACCCCCAGTAGAATGGAAATGACCAATATTAGTCAGACCCCTCCTCTTGTTGAAGAGGAGACATGACTTCTAAACACGTACATGTCTAGGAGAGAACACAGATCTTGTTCATGGATCCGAACAACACAACCAAGAATTACTGTGCTGGAGAGGGCCAGCAGCAGTTAGACCAACTGATTGACCAAACGACCAACTGTAAGGAAAGTAGGCAATTAGTTCTTCCCAGGATGTCTTGTTGTTTTACATGTTACAGAAGGGTAGAAATTATGATCTTATGAACAATTAAGTTACAGTTAAGTTACAGGTTTGAATGAGGCGGCTATTGAAATTGACAGGAAAATGGACCTTACAGTTTTATCTACAAAGAAAACATAAATGTTGAATATATAAATATTTAACGCATTATATATGAACAAATCACATCAGGTTACATGGAATTTTAATGTGTGTTGCTTAAATAGATAATGTGATTAAATTTCAGTTACATAGCTTAATTCCTTGGTTTCCCACCATGGTCAAATTGCATCATTAAAATAGAATATTTTTCTTATATCAGTACATTAGTTAATTTTGAACTGAACTCTTGATCTCCTGATAAAAACCGCCAAAAATTGATTACAGTCAAGCCTTCCAAGTTAGAAAGAACAGAATATATAACTAGAAAAAAAAATACATTGCACTATAGAAATGTAGAAAGCATGTGAGCCTTAAAAAGATAACTCAGCTGTAAAATGAATTTGGTAATTCAAACAAGCAAACGTGTTCTGTGACATTAGAAATTTACTTGAACATACTTTTTGAGAAACTAATAGTCATTCAGCTAGCTGTGGAAGTGGGAGGTTCATCAGTGTGTTCATAGAGGCCATCCTGTTTCAGATGAGCCCAGTTCACAACCACAAAGTCTACTTCTTCCTTTTAGTATCACCCTCCAATCTATTCCTAAATCTCCCAGGTCCCTTTTCATCATGTTGTCATGAAGTATAAAAATAAATTGCTTAATAATTTCATTGAAAAACAAAGCATAACATATGTACACACTACCATTCAGTACATTCACAATTGGAAGTTACAAACCATGCCTATTAGCTACACCATGTCTGTCTGTCCACATGCAGTAATTCCAGAACAGCTGAACAGATTACCATGAAATTGGGCATTTTCTTCTTAACAATTTCCCATTGAAATTTCAACAGACTTTAATGGTCTAAAATACAGCTTACCTGTTTAGTGCCAAATTCTGGATGATTAAACAGGATTGAGAGTTTAATAATTCCTTAACTTGTACATGTTTCTTACGAGACATTCTCACTTCCCAGTGCCTGGTTCAAGTCAGCATCCATTCAGCTCTACATGTTCTCTTCACAGTCATTGCCATTCTCCTGGAGACTGATTCTGGTCAGGACTCCCAAAGTTCTGATTGTTTCTTCTCAACCACCGCATTTTCCTGAAGCTTGTTTCAAGTCAGCATCCTTTAAGCTCTCTTTGATTTTTCCCAGCCACTCCCATTTCCTTGGAATCTTTTGGATATGGCCTTCTGGGTTGGGACACCATGGAGTCTCTGTTAGTGGATACCAATGTTTTAAGAGAACACACTTTCTTCATCTTCAGGATTAATGTATGAAGACACTTAGAGATACTTCAACCCTGAAGATGGAGGCACAGTGTCCCACCAAAACATAAGCATCTGCCTACACAAGACTACAAGTATCACATACAGTCTGAACAACCACCACCACGTTCCCTGTGCTTTGCATGTTTCTACCCAGTCACTCATTTTTCATGGGACTGTTTTAAGTCAGGAGTCCATAAGTTCTGCATGTTACATCACATGCAAACTATATTGTTCTCTGTTTACTGCTGTACCATTTTGCAACCATTACAACCTTCCATTTGCAATGTTCGAACACTGCAAATCATAAGTTAACTTGAAAATGTACAAATGAAATACATTTTTAAGCTGAATACTCAATATAAAAACAAATCCTGAAAGACTGTTGAACATATAAATGTGTTGGAAAAGACTGTAGGGAGGTAAGACAGCTGATGAATCAAGTCAGAGATGATGTGCTGCAACAAGAAAAAGATGAAATTAAGTTTTGGATTTTGAAACATGGGAGGACATGATGGGAAGTCATAATGTTTTAATTATCACCATGAGAAAATCATAATTCCAAAATATCGTTCTGTGTAGGAGATAGCCAATTTCCTGAGCTTGCCAAACAGTCAAATTTTCCCACACCATGTGGACAGAGGGAACCACCAGAAGGGGCAGAAGCAAAATGGTGATGTCAGTTGTGAAAGTGGAGACATATGCTGTGATATGGTTCCTGCATTTGTAAGGGAAGTCTGCCAGGGAGATCCACAACCAGATGACTGCTGTGTATCAGGAAGGTGTACCATCATATGGCACAGCGGTCAGGTGGAAGAGGCGCTTTCATTGTTCACTGAGGAACTGGGAATTGTGGCACAAGTGGAAGCTTTGATCCTATCCAATAGCCACATAACTATCGAAGCTATTGCTCATGAGGTCCGCATTAGCCATGGGTCAGTTTTCAGCGTCATCCATGATGAGTTACACACGATAAAGGTCGTTGCACTTTGGGTGCCATGATTGTTGACACCAGTTTCAAAAACAGAAATGGATGGATGTGGCAAAGAAACTTTTGCAGTTGTGTCAAGACAAAAAGGAGGAATTTTTTGACTGTCTGATCACGATGGATGAATGTTGGGTCTATCATTATGACCCTGAAAGAAAGGAAATGAGGAAGCAGTGGAAACATGCAGACTCGCTGCCACCAAAGAAGGCCAAATCCCAGCCGTTGTCAGGAAAGGTGATGTTGAGTGTGTTCTGGGATTGATGGGGTGTCATCATGACTGACTACACGCAAAAGGGCATCACCATCACTGGCAAGTACTACCAGAACCTTCTGAGATACGGGAGGAAATGAAGAAAAAGCAACATGGTATGCTGGGAAAATGTGTGAGACTTCTTCGTGACAATGCACCGGCTCCTGCTACGATGACACTTGCAGCCAGTTTGGGATATGAAATTGTCCCCCATCCACCATATTCACCAGATTGGCACCGAGCGACTTCTTCCTCTTTCCACGGCTAATGAAGCCACTTCATGGTAAGCGATTCAAAGATGATGATGACATCATTTCCGCAGTGGAGGACTTCCTAAACAGTCAAAATGAAACCTTCTATGATCAAAGTATCCAGCAGCTAATGCACTGTTGGGGAAAATGTGTGGCCTTGCAAGGGGTGTACGTAGAGAAGGGCTAACTCACATACAATTTCTTGCAGCTGTGTCTCTGTTTCTTCTGGTGGTAATTACAATTTTATGACTTCCCCATGTACATCCCAGTGAAAAGTGTATGTATCCAACTGATGCAATATGGATATGTGTTAAAAAAAGAAGACAGTATTATCAGGTTTTCAATTAACCATTACCCACAATTTCATGATTCATACACATCACATAGCACTGGTGGAATAGTGAAATTAAGAAAGTTACGATATAGACATGCAATTTGGTTGGTGGGAGACAAAAATGCTTACATAAATTTGGTGGGGAGACCTCTTAGAAAGCAATCACTTGGAAAGATCAATGGAAAGGGAAGATAATTGAAGAGATGGGGGGTTGTCCCCAGTAATGGGCTGTTGTAGGAATAGTGTTGAACTTCTGAATTGTACTACCACAGAGTTAGGTGGTTAATGACCAATATGAATTGCAACTGGATTTCAGGGAGCTGAGGTTGAGAGGGAGTATAAAATCACTACATATTTCACTGTTTCAAGATCATTTAATGATACTCACTGAGGCCTACATTACCTGCATACCACAGCTCATATACCATCAGTAACAAACATGACTTTCAGCTTTCATTTCTTCCAACTGCAGCAGTGTTACGAGCCACCGAGAAATTTGTCAAGACTAGTCAATCATCTTTGCATGTCAAGTTGCATACAGTTCATATAGTTTGGATGAGAAATGGCTTCAATGTAATTCATTTATACAAAATTATAGTTTCACCACAAAAATTACACAAACACAATTATAACTACAAATTCTAACAACACTGCCATTGTTATGTACAAAATCTCATCTACAAATCATATCCTTTCATTCTAATATTCACATAATATTAAGTGATTTTGATGCTTTTATTCAACAGACAACCAATAAAGGAGTCACACTTAGTTTGCTTACAAAATTCATACAAAACCTAAACCTCCATAACAACATATACCTGTATGCCATGCTCCTCAAAATACTGGCACAGGAATGTGTACTGTATCACCTACAGATATTTTCATTCCTCATAATGGATATAATGAACAGTACAGTAAATCATTAAGAGCATTACTTATAAATGTGGCACAATTCTCACTGCATAAGAAAGGAATTCTAATTCTGCATCTACAGAAGTTACTGGTTGAAACAGACTAGGAACACACCATACAAGAGTGTACAGCGATGCATCAATATATATATATATATAAATGTGCCTTTTAGTGTTGATTCAGAATACACACTAATGGTAGAGTATTATGTTTCTGTCGTGCCACTGTAGGAAGAGCAGAGTGTTTCTTTCATGTACTCTCACTGCTTGAGTAATATCACAAGTGCCACCCGCCCAAACAAGTGGAGCATACAGCAGTTCAGTAGTAGTCACTTGTTGGGTATCACAGTCTTTGTGCACAGACCTGAGAGCTCTCCAGTTCAGTAACCCTTGATGTATGCTGCCAGGTGCTTCTTCTCTTCTTCAGAAAGTCCATTTTTCAGCGTTCTCCGCACTGAAACACAGCACAGTATGCTACTAATACACATCTCTTCCTCATCTATCACATTCATTTCAATTTGAAGTGAAATAAGAATTGAGCTTAACCTTTAAAGACAGATGAAGCCCATGAAGATTGCTTCAGACTTTCACATTGTTACATATAAAATGAAGTTAGTTCATGATTAGAGCCATAAGCAGACATACTTCATCCCCATATGAGGTTTTAAGAATGTTTGAACATTTTAATTCCCCAGTTTAATGACCCACCATTATTAGGTATGAATATTTTAATTGTCTGCTAAAGACCTGTATTAACAGGCTAAAGGAATTAAGGCTCACCATTTAGTGATTTTACACTTTTACAGCCCATACTCTTAATGCAGAACAGAGGCAAAGAATGTTATTATGATGTCTGTTGAGTAACAGATTGCATAAATTAATTATGAAATCAACTCTGATATAAATAAATATCTCTGTATTTAAATGGTGAGATACTTAAGACGGTATTTCTCAGTCAGTGTGCTATACTGCAACATTCTAAATTCAAGTGTGTTTCTAAATAAACACTTAACAGCATTTGTTAAGTGTTTTAATAACAGAAAAATTCTTCTTTGGTCCTGTTCTGGTATCTCATCAGCATGCACGTCTTTCTGTTCCTTAAATTGCTCCTGCCTTGTCATTCAGTGATATTCAGCTTACTTTTATTTCAGATTCACAGACTGATTGGAACAGGGACCAAAATTGGGCTTTATAATCACAGTAATGAACCTTTGGGTTCCATGAAAGTTTTGAAATGGCTTGACTGAGTGACTGTTAATTTCTTAATAAGGACTCTGTTCCATAGAGTCAGTTTTCCTATTAATTTACCATTGCATTATTTTTCATGTATATTTACATTTATTATGTAATACTCTTTTACATAATGACTGTTCCTAATCATAGGCCAACAGTTTGTTTGTCTCTGTTCTCAGTTACTGTTGGATTTGAGGTTCTCACAGCAAAGTCTATGAAGAGTACTAACTTCTGGGGTATAAGGCCATGTAGTGTGCTAGAAAAAGTGATAGAAGTTCTGAAAGAACATACTGCCACAATCTTCAGGGTGAAAGAGCAGTCAAAACAAGTAGCCAGCAAGAAGCAGGTAGCAAGAAAGAGATGCCTGCTTCTTGCCTGACTTACACAAACTCTGTGAAAACACACACGCGCACGTATGTATGATAGTTTAGTTTGTCACAATCTGGAAAATGTTGAGAAAACAGTGCTTTGAGATATGGTGTACATGGGCAGATACAGTTTTGGTGCCATTACAGAAAAAATATAGTATGACTTATTTAATAAAATGTATCCAAATCCTAGCATTAATTTGTACACAGATATTGCTCCACAGTGAAAAGTCAGAGTAGGAATGAAAACAGTATATGGTCATGACAGTTCTAATTACATACATCAAAGGAGAGAAAGTAGGAAATTTTGAATATAATGCACATTAACATTATTTGAGTGAGTGTTTCTATATCTGAAGCACTGTATTTTAGTCTGTCTTGTTTCATATTTCAGCAGTTTATCAGTAATGACAGACTGAGTTTATGAGATCTTGTACAAATATGTCAAAAGAATAAACCCATTATGTAAAAATGCTGACTGCAACTTGAAACAGCAAAGTGGTATATACAAATTGGCAATAACATACTTGGCTTTGACAGTTTTCAATTAACACTGACATTTATTCACTTGCCGTTCTCAGATGGCAGGGAAGCAGCCTGTCTGTATCATTTAGCTAGCTTATAGCAGTTATTTACTGTTTACATATGATTCCTCCGTGTTTCTGTTCTTTGACTCCAAGAAAATGGTGGGTCAAAAATTCTATAGTGCAGATTTGGAAGGCCACTCCATATGCAACAGCAGGCCATTTAAATGTTCATATAAGAGTTTTAATGAATGAATTACTGTGATTTTAAATTTAATGTCTATTAACAAGGACGAGGCAAGAAAGAATATTGCAGTTCGTAGAAATTAGTAACAAAATGCCAAGTTATAATTTTCAGTGCAGCATAATATGGGCTTCAAACACAGACCTGAATGATTTAAATTCTGCAGCACCCAAGAAAGCAATTTTGGAATTAATATTATACTCCTGTTCACCAACCTAGATGCTGAATGTTCTGAACAAAAGATATCATTTAGCCATAACATGCTGTTGGATCTTCTAGCAGAAGCACAAAAGTTTCCAGCATGTCCAAATAAATTTAGCTACTAATACAAGTATATTTCACAAAGAAAGGACCAATGCCTAAGCCACACATTACTACACAAAATATTCCATATTTCACGATTATAAGATCATCTAAGATAAATGAGAATCCCATCTTCCTAGCAGAAAATTGTTATATAACTTGTTAATATAGAATTTGGGGGTATATTCTTTGGCAGAAACAAAATTCTTTTACCCTTTTCTTCTCCACTGTCCCATTTTAGGTCCACAGCATGCTTCTAGTGTACAATGTACACCCATCAATTATTCTTTCCTCCAATGTCACACATCAGCCCCATAAATATTGTACTTTCTCTACACAATTCTATTATTAGTCTTTCCAGCATAACTGATAACCAAAATTTAAAACTGTCTTCAAATGGAACATGTTTTAAATTACAAAATACGTGAAGTGTTTTTCAATTCAGTTTTGAAAACTTCAGACTTCTACTAATCTATGTCAATATTATTTTTGGTTTACTTAATATTATCTTCAGCTGTTGAAATTATACAGAAGCATTGAGTGACAGGATGGTTAATGAATAATGTAAAAGGACAGGAGGTACCATCCCAGCATCTGCTAGATGACTATGGAAAATTATGAATAATCCTGAAGACTGCCATCTTCTGGGATGTGGCACTCTGTAGGTCTTGTGAGAACCGACGTTTTGGAGGAACGTATTGCCGCCATCTGCACTGCAGCCACCTGCTCACACAGGCTCCTCACTCGTGGATTTTTCTACCCTGAAGATGGATCCGATATGTTCTTCCAAAACATCAGTTCACACAAGGTCTACATGGTGTCATATCCTAGAAGATGCCCTTCTTCATAGTCACTGCTGTGAAAACCTCAAATCTTACATGAATAATCCTGGTCAGGATAACTGGTCTGTGGACCAATATTTGAATCAGAGATCTTCAAAATATGAAGCAGAAATGCTAACCACCCAAATGTGATACTCAGTGTGTATTAATAAGTAAATTTTCAGATCACTGCAATTCTTGGAATTTCTGCAGTTGGAGCATTTTCAATTTTTGGTACATATACCAAGCATATGTTTTTATTGTTGATACAACTGGGTGCTGAAGAACTTTGATAGAAGAATATAACACCAGATTTACTGTGGATTCAAGCTTGTTTCTATAGCTGATTCTTGTTATGTTTAATGAAATCATGATTATTATTGTTTCTGGAATAAAAATAAAGTCTCAATTTTAATATGTAAATTAGACATCAGACACATCATGGGGGAGGGAATCATAAATTAGCGAGTTACAATGAATGCAAGACAGAGACAGAAGCTTCTCCTCTATATGACACAATTCCTTATATGTGCAAAGAGACATTCACATTCCCAGACATCAGAAGGTGAGCAGTCAACTGCATGCTCTATAATCCTCTTACTCAAGATACTGCCAATTGTCAGTTGTCAACAGATGAAAGCTAGATGAACTTTTATGCTACTTGTGCTGAAAGAACATGCTGACTTAGAAATTAGTGCAATAATTTAATCATACACTAGTCAGAAGTATATGTGAGCTAACAATTATTCTTCACCAATAGAGGTTATAGAACTCACGAAGCACACAGATGGAGACTTCTTCAGCATTTGCAGTATTACAGAGGACTTCCTGAGAAATTCTTGTTAAAATTGATTAAAAATAAAACAGTTATGAATCACTGTTTCTCATGTTCATACATACTGAGGCACCTTTAACATTATAAGCCACTGAAATACCAGCAAGAATAACATTAATACATTGAACAGCACCAGACGTCAGCAGTCAAAAAGCAATGCCAAAGACTTATTTGCTGCAACAGAATGGAAGTTAATATACACTTTGAACTTGAATCATGTTTATTTGTTTGTATATTTGTAATTACATTTCACAGATGCAGTTGTTACCCAGTAGGGCTGGATATAAAATTTGTCACATACAAAGTCTTCCATAAAAGATCACATGCATAAATATAAATATACAGTATTAAATACAACATATAAAATTTAAGATATAATATATTAGAATATTATATATGGGGACAGTCTAAGGCCAAAGAGATGGCATACTGATCTATTCCAGGTAGTTCCACTTTACTGGACAGTGAATACAAACCTGGATATTATAAGGCCATGCACTGTGCAACCAAAAGAAAAGCAAAATGAGTTAATAGCCATCAACATGCCAGCTTTATTAGTTATAACAAAATTAAATAAGCAATCAGCATGCATCATAAAATAGTGTGAAACACAGTTCAGTGAATCAGCAACAAACAGTACATGAATTTGCTCGACTGTAACAGGACTAAATGAAACCAACATACAAGGTCATGCAGAACTTTAACAAAATTCAGTAAACAGCCAGGAACAACAAATAAGATGTGGAACTCAATGAAGAGTCACCAAACAACACACAGACTTCCTGAAAAATAGGGGAATTCAATTGTCAGCAACCAAGGACATACTGAACTGAACAGAATTCAATGAAGAGTCACCAGAAACAGAACACAATGAACAATCATCAAATAACATATAAGCATTCTGAACTATATCAGCATAAGTCAAAATGCAATACACAGCCAGCAAGCAACACACTAGCACAGCAAACTGTAACAGCCAACAACATACAGACATCCTGTAATTTCCAAGTAACATACCACAATAACTAAGGTGACTCCCTACCACCCTCCACCAGGTTATTGTCCCGAGTTCGTGACCGCTTTACTGCAGGGACAAACCAACGGTTAAGCATTAGGCCAAGCTCCGTTAGCCCCTATTACAAGGAACCAGGAGGTGGTGGGGGTAGGCAGGCAGGCGAGCCAACACACATTCTGTGGAACCAATGGATGCTGTAAACTTAAGGCTATAGCACCTTAGACAACACATATTTGGAACATAAGCAGGAAAGTAAAGTAGACACACATGACAGGATTGGAATTCAGCTTGCTCCCCACACAATATATGGTTAATGAAATACCAGACAACTGTGACTATGAACATGAGGAGATTTAAACAGCACTGTTCAGCTCTGTTCAGAAAACTTCTTCTCACTTGACTCAAGTTGAAGCACTGAGAAGCATCACTTGCAATGCATAGTATTAGAACTTAAAAACAAGAAAACATTAACAGCTAAAATGGCTACACCATTTTATTGAATTTGTTGAGTAACAGCAGCATGCCTCCTTTGTGCCGGTATTGCATTAAAAGCAACATCTTTACAAAGTGAGTCATGTAGATAGAGTACTTAGAAGCGATTACTTCATAATTTCATAGTAAACTACAGTACACTCATTACTGTCTAGCATGTATGGGGAATGGGTCATGCTAGTTACACAAATCTGCCAGTTGAATGAAAGACACTCTTCCATAAACCCAAAACAAATCAGAATACATATTATCAGTTTAGTTCTTGCGTGAGAGTGTCTTGCTTAGCAGCACAGCAGAATGAGAGATGAAAGACTTCTGATACATATACAATAATAAGATAAAAAATTCAAACTCTATTGTAATGGCACTTGTATGAGGGAGGATAACAGTTAACACTGCTAGTGGGACACACAACTCTGTGGGAAAACATTACACATCACAAATTTGTTTCAGAATAACTTTATAAAAATGGTAGATTTTCTTTGAAATTTTTGCCTGCTGGATGAGAATTCTGGATGCCTCGATAGTGGATAATTCTGAGTTTAATGAATATGCTTAATAACCAAACCCTGTACTGCACATTATGTCATTATGTATACCTTCTGCATACTTACGTAAATATTTATGAAATGTTTAAATAGTGAGGCTTATAAAGAGTGAAGTAAATGAACAATCTGAGATATTACAAATGAGGAATGATTTGTGAGATAAGATATTCTTGTGATACTGAATATGGAGATTACTTGTTCATGTGATGTAACACCACGTAGTTTAGTAGATAGGTATCAACATGCTGAAACAATGTTCAGGGTCATCCTGGTACCCTGAACAAGGAGGCAACATGTTTTTCCGAAACTTAGTACTTACCTACCAAATTACATCACATCCCAAAGGACAGTAACCTTTTTGACGAAATTACATGGGTTACACAGATCATCTATGAGCAGTTAGCGAAAAACAGGCAGCTATGATGGGCTGGCATGTGAATAGGATGAGGTAATGAGAAATATGTATAAAACTTTTGGTACAGAAACGTCTAGAAAAACAACCTCTTGAAAGAGTGAGGGAAGGATGAGAGGATAACACTGGACTAGATCAATAGGGGACAGGTTCTGAGAGTGGGAGTTGTTAACATTAAGTTCCAGTATCATAATATCAGTCTTCTGTAAACCTGATTTGAAGGTAAAAAAACGGTAAAGCTATTCCCATAATAGTGTGTGAAGGCCCATAGGGTTGTGAGTCGTCGAGGCTCCCAGAATTTCTCTAGACATTCAGCTCACAGATGGCAGTAAGGTTTTCAGCCTTATGCACCAGCCACCCTTTACCCCCCAGGAAGATTCCTGGTACTCCTTTCTGTCAGAGGCTGAGTTGACGCGAGGGCCATAGTGCAGCTGGAAGGGTTAGGTAAACTGAAAAAATCCACCTCATTGGGACTTGAAACCGCAACCTTCCGGCTTGTATCATAGTGCCTCAACCAACTATGCTACTGTGTGCCCCCTTGATCTGAATAGTATCTTAAAAAACTTCACTGCCTCTTAAATACAGGAGGCAGCAAAGACAGCCTGCTACCCAGGGCCAAAGTTATTTAACAGTTCTTGTCTCAAGAAATGAATGCATTTCCTCCAACTAACTTGGTGCAATACAAACAGGGCACGAACAGGTACTTACAAGATTTTCGATCAGCATGGCGTGTACGTTTTCTTTCACGTGGAGTTGTACGTGTGGCTGGAGCTTTGGTTGCTGTCTTGACAAGACTCTCTAAAATTTCATCATCACCATCTGTAAGATTACCATTCACCATCTCCCCCCGTGCAAGTGGACTTAACACTGTGCGTCCTGTAGAAAATATATAATACACTAAATCTCCTCCACATGAATTAAAAATACAAGCAATTATAAGGGGAAGTCAAATGAAAACGGGTCACCACACATAACTCACACGGCGCGCAAGTTGGTAGCACTGGAATTTGCTTACGGTATGAACATCTGGTGGGGACTGGGGAAAGCACAGTGACAATGTACCCTTGCACACTAGTCGTTTGTTTATTGTGCTGGAAGTAAGGTTAGCGCTAAAGCGGCCTCCGTAGTCTAGGGGTAACGTTCCCACCTCATGACTCAAGGTACGTGGGTTCAAACCCGGCGGAGGACATGGAATTTTTAAGGGCGGAAAAATTCAGGGAACAAGTCCTCCGGGAGGGACTTTAAGCCGTGGGTCCCGTGTCATAGATTTATGGCACGTAAAAGAACCTCATATCTCTAGGAGACCTCTGAGCTAAATTTAGGCAATTTCCTGCCCAAGTAGTTTCCAATGCCTAGGGTAGATGGGGGAGCTTAGGTACCACTGCCAGAGGAGGGACGACCTCACTGACAGAAAGGGACTAACTACCAGATACCACTGCCAATAGAAGGCCAAAACCTCACTGGTAGAAAGGGAACGATAGCAAGCACCTGTACCGGTAGGGTATGGAGACAGTAGAAATTCAAAGGGGGACGCACAATAGATCAAACTGGTCACGGTGCATGGGGCAACCCACCCCCTCAATACTGAATAACTGAAGGTTAGTGCTACGTGGTCGTCCAACATCAGTAATGGAGACGGGTAAAGAAGAACAGCGAAGTGTAGGGCGCTTTTTGATTGCTGAAGAAGTAGGAGGATGAGAAATCCGTCACATGTCTGTTGTTTACGGCGAACATAGCATGTCACGTTTGAGTGTGCTAGCATGGCATAAGAGATTCTGAGAGGGACATGTCACTGCAAGTTGATTCTCACCCAGGACAGGCTCATCGAGTCATCACTCCTGATGTTATTGCTGCATTGGATGGTCATATCTGGGCAAACTGATGGGTCACTGTGGAAGAAATTAGTCTTTTGATGGGAATAAGTCACGGTTCCATACACGCCATTGTGACAAAACACCTGCTGTACTGCAAAATCTGCGCGCAGTGGGTTCCACATTAACTCATGGAGGAACGTAAGACTCAGAGAATGGCTCCATCACTGAGTGACTTGCAGTGATACCATGAGGAAGAGTATGCTTTTCTGCTTTTGCCACTGGGGAAAAAACTAGGGTACCACCATTTTGAACCTAAGAGCAAACGGCAGAGCCAACAATGGAAACATGTGAATTCTCCCCCACCAGAGAAATCCACAGCTGTACACACAAGTTCCAGTAAAGTGATGATGACGTTCTTCTTCGACTGCAAGGACCCTCTGCTTCTCGAATTTCTTGAGCATGGGGCCACAATCAGTGCACAGTGCTATGAAGACACTTTGCAGAGAGTGAGACATGCCATAAAGTCAAAATGCCCTGGAATGCTATCGAATGTTCTCTGGAAGCAAATTGTATAATAAATTACCTTTGAATATTAAATCATCATCTGGAGAAATTAAGAAGTTCAAATTTTTATTGAGAAGATATCTCACTGAACATGCATTTTATAGCATTGATGAATTTTACCAAACTACTTCCCGATGAATATTTTTATAATACTTTATTAATAATTTATTTTTTAACACACGATTACATTAAATTATGTAAATGATTTCAGACTATTGTATGACTGTGACAGGTATATATGATATTTAACTGGTATGTGAGGCGTTATATTTATTGCTTATATTTATCTTGAAACTAAAGCGCANCATAAATGTATTAACAGTTTTGGTGATTACTTTTCAGGTAAGAAATGTCCTTTGATATGTTTTGGCATCTGACCCGTTTTCATTTGACTGCCCCTCATATAACTGACTGACTGATGGTTCAGCATCACTGATTAATGTGGGTGCAAGAGATGGGCTGTGCAATATATGCATGACCTGTTACCACAGACAGACACTGATGCTGAAGCTGTAATGGTACAAACATTTCTGGCATGCAGGACATTTGGATTAAGTTAAAGTTTAGTTTTTGACAGTCACAGGTTGTCAAGGCAACTGTTGACTTTCAACCCATTAAACAATCAATGTCTAATGACCAGATGAAAAGGGAACAAGGAAGGAACTGGAAGAATGAATAACAGTAAGTCCTGCATGTAGTAGACAAATTTTCAATAAGACTCATGCCTGAGACTCGATGTTAGTGAGCAAGACTGTGCTGAAGTACTTTATTTCTTAAGTTCTGCTGTTTCCTCTGCAATTTGGTTTATGTTCCATGAATAATAATGGAATGGGAAATGTCCCACAAAAGATCAGTCTGCATGACAAGGCATGGCAACTGGCCAGAACCCTCTCAAGGACGAGACATACAAGCATCAATGTATAACAGAGCAGTAATTATACGCCACCTGCCGCATGACGGTGTCAACATGGGCAGCGAAGAAAATTCCAAATGTGCAATTAATAACAGTTATGTTTCTACACAATACTTTCAAAGTACACGGAACTAACATAATTTATAATTAAACACTCTCTATACATTAAGATTATGGTGGTGCATGACATTATGGTAACACAGTACTAATTCTGTTAGTAAGTGGATCTGGCAACAAGAGTGTGTCTGTTATTAGCTGTTATTTTCATGAAAAATGTTTATTAAAAACAGCTTCTTCAAACCTGAATGTTATGACTAAATTGTGAGTTATTGTGCTGCAGAGCACCATTGTATTTAATATGTGGGAACTGCCCACATTCAAGCAAACATTATAGTCACAATTCTAGTATCATTGCTTAGCAATGGCGAGTAAATAGTTGTTACTAGGTAAAGTCTACAACAATATGTGTTTATGGGAACCACCCACAGTGGCTCAAGTGCTAGCCAATCACAACCCAGGAACCATTCACTGCTTAGCAATGGCTGAGTAAACAGCCAGTGCTAGGTAAGGCCTACAACAATATGGACAGTGATGTGTTTTCTATAGGTCCAACTTGGGGTTAAATAAGGATATACACTGAGTGGGAGTTCCAACCCTGTGTAGAGGCGGGGTCGAATACCTCCACTGTGACCCTGTGAGTTGTAGGAGGCGACGAAAAGGGAAGTCTCAAGTCTGAGACAGTAAAATATGGTTCCGAGCCCCAATGGACTTGGACCCGAGAAAGACTATGCTGGCAAGGGTCAGCAGCATATACGAAAGGTAGACCCATCCTCTCATCAGAGAGGATGTCTAGCAAAAGCAAGACCATAAATTTCAAACAGTGATAAACATCTGGTCATGACTTACTGACTGACTGACCGTCAGTCGCAATGTGACTTGGACTTGGAAGTGTTTCATACCCTGTGTGGAGGCGGGGTTGAATACCTCCACCGTGACCCTGCGAGTCGTAGGAGGCGATGAAAAGGGAAGTCTCAAATCTAAAACAGTAAAGTATGGTCACGAGTCCCAAGAGATTCGGACCCAAGAAAGACTGCACTGACAAGGGCCAGCAGCATATACAAAAGACAGACTCGTCCTCTCACAAGAGAGGGCGCCCCACAGAAACAAGACCGTGGGGCTCGACACCAAGACTTATGGACTGACTGACTGTCAGTCACAAAAATGACTTTGACTTTGGGAGTTCCAGTTTAGAGATGCGATTCAGTACAACATTCAGGGTGTTGCAGTGTTCACTACTGTGGTCTTCAGCCAATGACCGTCAGTTCAAGTTCGTCTGTGTATACTGTGCAATTATAATAAATATTTATAGAACAATTCAACAAGTGGTTGTCTCTACATACACATGACCTCCCACAATATGTGCAGTATCTTCTTGCTTATGAAAGTAGCCACTGGTCCTACAAGTAAATCACAATAAAACTGTAGGACTGTGGGTTGTTCATTACTGTTTTAAAAGGACATGAAGTAAAATATAGAGGAGTTATGTAAAAGTAAGTATGTAAAATTGTTCCTGTGCTGAACAAATTAAGCACTATGCCATGAAAGTGTATGAGGGAGTGGATTTATAGATCCATGATAATTAAAATTAATACTTTGCCATGGAATTTGAAGTCATTGTATCCAGATGCTTTCACACCAGTTAAATGCCCATTGTAGATTATGCTTTGTTACACAAAACAGCACAGAACATTTCATTTTACTAGGTTCCATTGTGTTAGATATTACAAGGAGTTAATTATATTTCTCCTCAAACATAAGGAAAGAAATTAACACCATAATATAATTATGTGAGTAAATAGGTTTACACAATGCTACTTCAAGTTATAGGGTACAAGAAATACAAGTGATTATAGGTACTGGAAGTTTTATTAGCAATTTGGAACATCCTAAGCAGATGAAAGCTTAACTAACCCACATCCTTACGCTGTCGCCGCCAGGGCAAGGTACCATGGATGCTGTCTGCATCAGAGAGGTCACTGCCTAATAACTGCCTCAGTTCTGCGTCAGCTCGGTCTTCCTTTGTGCGGAATTTTCCTACCTGCAGTATTAAAGACAGAAAATAACCATTAAATGGTGCTATTCCAGTTACTACATTTATGTTTATGAAAGTTGTGTACCAGCCTACTTATGCCATCCAGCCAATTAATACACATTCTCTAATTAAAAAAATCACTGGTTCACCATCTTACATGAAACACGCCCTTTTTGAAAGTTTCTTACATATACACAACGCATTAATACATATTACAAACACAAGAGCGCATAAATGGGTGCATGCACCCCCCCCCCCTCAGGGTAGCATAAATCACCTTGCATGGTTCTGAATTTGTCAATTAATTAATGCCATACAACTTTTAATATTTCTAAGTTTAAAAAATTTATTTCAGGCAGTTCAATTCAGTTCATAAAAATATACCTCAGTAATCATCTTGCCACGAGTCTTATTACGTTCACGGTGGTTTGCCTTCTTCTCCAACTGCTGCAATACACGTTCCCGTGTTGTGCGATATTCCAGTGAAAATTCTGATACAATGCGACAGAACTCATTGGGTTTTGTATCTGCTACACGGTGCAGTGGGATTCCCAGCCATAGCAGGAACTTGTGAAACCTGCACACAGCCACCAGATTCATCCAGAGTAACATTTTCCCATCACAGAGTATGGATGTACTTCGAATCAAGGAATACATATTTGTCAAGCACACTCTTTGTAATTTTGTACACGACTGGTAAATTGGTCTCGAAGTTCAGTTATAGCAGATACAAATCTGCTGTTGCAAAACTTATCATGTTATATAAACCACTGGAAAATCAAAGTTTCCTTTTATTTAGTTAAATATTTCCATATCAGAAATTATCCACAAGAAAGTTGTAGCTCTTAACAAGATCATTTTGTGTAGAAAATCTTTGTATGTTGAGCTACTTTTTATAAAAAATTATGACTTTGATTTTAGCTTCACACAAGTAAAGTAGGTTATACAGAAGAAATATGCACGAAACTCAACTTCAGCTAACAATATTTAGTGTTGTTCCCCATTACTAAGTCAAACCAAAATCTGTTATGATGCAACTTGTGGATGACTGGACAGACACTCTCTTCCATTACACATTCATTTTATGCACGTTGTCTAAACTACACATGCAGCAGTAAACTTAATCAATCCTCGTTAGCCTGAAAGTTTAATGTGAACAGTGGACTCACCTGTTCATCACTCGGCGATGAACAATGCTCAGCACAATAATTCTCTCAGCACAGTCTGCCAGGAAGTCTGACATTCTGTAACAAAAATAATGACTGACTTAAGTCACAATAAACCAGGTACTATAAAAGTGAGATATGCAAGAGCCTAAGATCTCCATCATATTACCTCAATATCAAGTAAACTCCATTATAAATTTCAGTTGACCTAAATTGAAAACTGATTATATTTAATTCCTTCTATGCTTAAAACCCAACAACAAGATATAAGTATCATGGTGTGAAAGAATACTACAGGCTAGTCACTTCAGAGATGATGTCTTCAATTTGCAAATAGAAACTACTATATTACCTATTCAAATTGGGCTGCGCCATAGCTCAAGCCATTAGTCGCTGACTTCCCACCGCAGTGGCCCGGGTTCGATCCCGGGTCTGGTGAAGTGAGATTTGTGGTGGACAAAGTGGCGCTGGGGCAGGTTTTCTCAGAGTACTTCGGTTTCCCCTGCCAATCTTCATTCCACCAATTGCTCCACAATCACCCTCACCTATCATCTGGAGCAGGTACAATAGGCCAGAAGTGCCCGCAGTACAAGGGACTTAGTCCCACCCCACTAGCAATAAAAAAAATCTATTCAAATACAGGCTTTCAGTTTACCTCCGGTCACCTTTCTATTCCTCTGACATGACAGTAAATGCTGTTTCCCACAACAACAGCTGGTGTACAATTATTCACATTTTAAAATTCTCAGTGCAGATGTGGCAATTTAACTTTGAATATATCTTATGAAAACCCTGTTTATACAAGGTGGTTCAAATATGACCGGGACTGATTTTTTTTTTTTTTTTTGAAAACCATAATTGCCAAACACTTACTTGCACATGTCAGTCTTCAACGTACTCCCCTTCAGAGTCAACACATTTTTTCCAACGTTCTGGAATCATCCTGATGCCCTGTTCAAAAAAAGCTTGTGGTTGGTGGCATATCCACTCTTGAACAGTCTGGATGATGGCGTCGTCCACAAACCGCATGCCTTGTAAGTCTGATTTGAGCCTTCTGAACAGGTAGAAATCACTTGAGGCCAAATCGCGACTGTACAGCGGCTGTGTCAGAAGGTTCCATTTCAATTTCCAGAGGGTTTCCAGTGTGTTTTGGCCATATGGGGGCATGCATTGTCTTGAAGGAAGGCTACCCACTTTCCACCTGTCTTCTGCTTGGATCAGATCTTTTCCTTCATGCCTGTTGGCTGGAGGTCTGAGTAATAAACTGCATTGACTGTTCTGGCATCTGTCAGAAAGTCTACATGGATAACCCCCTGCCAGTCCCAGAAGAACGTTGCCATCACTTTTCCTGCTGAACGGCTCCTCCGCGCTCTCTTGGGTTTGGGAGAACTGGTAATGCCGCCACTTGCGTGATGACTGCTGGGACTCGAGAACGAAGTAGTGCACCCACGTTTCATCGGTGGTCACTACAGACTTCAAAAATGCATCACCTTCGTCTTAAAACTGCTGTAGGAGATGAATGGCAGCTTGCATGTGCACCATTTTGTTCACGTCCGTCAAAGTGTGTGGTACTCACTGTGCATTCACCTTGTGATAGTGCAGGTGGTATTTCACAATGTCTTCTACACTACCAACACTGATGGACAGCATTGCTCCAAGTTCCTTGATAGTGATGTGCCTATTCTCACGAATAAGTACGTTTGCACAATCAATGTTTGGCTCGTTGATGGATGTTCGTGGCCGACAATCATACGGTTCATTCTCCATGTGCTCTCTGCCCTCTCTGAAGCACTTACACCACTCAAACACATTGGTCCGTGAGAGAGACACTTCCCCATACTGTTGTTGGAGTCTGTGGTGGATTTCAGCAGACAGGACGTTTTCTCCAACAAGGAATTTGATCACAATGCGTTGTTCCATACTCCGTGGTACCTTCTGTTCGCTCATCATTCTAACAACTCCCAGACAGGACTGAACAGGTTCTAACCCGAACAGGAGGGAGGGTGGAGGTTGTGGCTTCACTCTCTCAAGGTCGCATAGCTGCTGCACAGTGCGGCTTGTTTACACACAAATCAGTCCCGGTCATATTTGAACCACCTTGTATATTGTAACATATAGCACCGCTGCTATGCAATGATCACAAGAAGAAACATACATTGCTTGGTAAGGGCTCAGTAAACACATTCCTGCAGGAACAATATTCAGACTATTGCTAAGCAACTGCTCATAACAACAATAGAGGGAGCGCTATAGATGAGTTTTCACAGTGGACAAGAGTTCAGTTGCAGGCTATTTGCTGCAAAGTAATGACATGAGTGCAGGAAGCTCAAGAATCCTCACTGTTAGTAGAAGCCGTTGCTAGGGAATGGCTGTTGAAGACATAGCAGGTGGGTAAAAAAATACTTATTTCTGCGGTGATCAGTGAATTGTGGACATTAGTGATAGCACTGTAATTACCTGTATTTCCGTGTGGTGTGTATAAATGTGTCAATAAATCTAATATCCAATTCATACCGTCTACAATCACACCCCAAAACGAATCTTAAAGGAAAGATGATACGAGGTCAAATGGTTCAGGATAGAATCCAGTGAACATGGTAACATGATGATAATTCTTCAGATTCTATCAACTTCTTCATCATCTGGGCAACTATCAGGACTCTGTTGCATGAATTTATTTAGCTAATATCCTTATGCAGGCCATTCAGTACTGTTAGAACAGCAAACTGGACTGGAAATGTAGCTCAAATACCTAAGACAATAATTGCATACAGAACTTTGGTAGGAAAACCTCCTGAGTAAAAGACATTTGGAAGACTCAAAAGGAGGTGGGGAAATAATATTAAGGTTGTGAGAACTGGTCAACTGAACTTGCTCAGTATCATGTCAAAGGGAAAGCTTTAAAATCAAGGACGTTAAACCTTTAAGTTATACTAAAAGAGTTCAATTTAGTTAATCTGATAATCCTATATCATTCCTCGACACAGATTTAACCTACATACTTGACTTTCATGGTACAGCCATCATGTTTAGCAATGACTTTGAGATGGTCCCAAGATGCTTTGCACTCTTGCTCCATCTTGAGAATGTTGGCAGAAAGTTCATCAAAGTCCACCTTTGATGCACGAGTCACAGCTCCAATCTCTGAATACAGATCAGATGAGTCAGGAAACTTCTCCATTACCATGTGGCACAAATGGTGTAGAAGAGAGTGCTTGTGTACTGTGTCCTTTACTTCTGGAACTTTAGCCAAATACTCAATTTGGAACCCCTTAACCTGTAAACACAACAATTTATGGTTTTTTGGTACATTTCTTAAGAAATTGTATAACCTAACTGTGATTGTGAAAGAGAGTTAATAAGGACTGAATTTTTCGTGAAGTTGAGTGTTAGATAGCTGGGCCACTGAATGTGGAATAATTAATTACTGTTTCATAAAATGGCTGTCAGATGACAAGGAATAGCAAGGCATAATTTCTTAAATAGTAACAATTAAGACTGGCTGATTCTTAGCTTTTTTTTTTCTTTCTTTTATTGCTAGTGGGGTGGGGCTAAGTCCATTGTATGCAGCCACTTCTGGCCTATTGTACCAGCCCCAGATGATAGGTGGGGGTGATTGTGGAGCAATTGGTGGAATGAAGATTGGCAGGGGAAACCGAAGTACTCGGAGAAAACCTGCCCCAGCGCCACTTTGTCCACCACAAATCCCACTTGACCAGACCCGGGATTGAACCCGGGCCGCCGCAGTGGGAAGCCAGCAATTAACCGCTTGAGCTATGGTGCGGCCTACTGATTCTTAGCTTACTTAACATTGTTTCAATTGTATAGTGCAGAGGGTAAGATGATCATTATAGGTGAAGAGGCAAAGATTTAAAAGGAAATAGCAGTAACCTATTTCAAGGTACTGAACTAGTATATGCCTGGCATTATTCATGAAAACTGCAGAAACCATTATTCAGAAAAGCTGGTAACCCAGTCACAATTTTAACTGTGCACCTCCTGATTTCAAGTCTATAGTAATCACCTGAACTTTCATTATTCAGAAGTTGCCTGATAGCCTGTAGCCTGTGAAATACAGTATGAAGTCTATATCCTTTAATCTACATGCACACTTAGGAATCAAAATGGCAACCACAAGTGTGTTCTGAATAACACTGTTCTAATTTTTTCACATAAAGTGTAATGACACAATATTTTCATAATACATTAATGCCACACAGAAGAGATAATTCAATTTCACACCTGCTACTGCAACACAAAGGGAGAACCTCAGTTTCAAAGTATATTGCAACTACAATGTTTCTGGGTTAGAAGTAAGATGCTGTCTTGCACTGATAACATGCAAACTGTGTTACTACCTATACAGAGCATAGGTTAAAATGTATAAAATTATGTCCTGATCTCTATTCCTATATTTGACTTCTGGTATGTTTGAATACTCTACTGCTGTTTTGAATATTATGGGAGATTATTACAACTCACCTCATTGCCATTTAGGAAGATTCCTATTGACAGCAATGTGCTGAGGATCCCATGGAATGTCTTGTTTGCTTTCAGGGTTTCCATTCCCTGCTTTAAATCCATTAATGGTTCTGCTATTTCCTAAATATAAGAAACAGAGAAAACTATACAAGTAAGTTAACATGATAATTTGAATGTGAAGTAGATACTGTTATTAATATTACCGGGAAGTCTTGAAATGGAGAAAACTAAATTACAGAAAACTATACTAGCATACCTACACAAACAAACCAGTCTAGTAAATGGAGTGTACCTTTCAAATCTATGAAGATCTACAAATTAAGTTGTATTCTAGTACTGAGTAATGAAACCAAGTACTTCTAGGTTTATAAAAGCTGCACATAAAAACAGGATGGTTTACTATATAATAAAATAAAATAAGCATTAAAGGAAATATAATATAAATACTGAAAATAATGTAGTATACAGAAAGAACATGAAGTGTTACTTTTTACACACGTTCTTTTCAGTCTTCCTGCTAATCTTTTGAAGAATGAATATAAATTAATATTCTCCTTGGTTGTGAAGCTATGAGACTTAAACAGCTGCACAGTTGTTGGCAGAAAGTTCATTACTGTATTACATTTTAAAACTGAAACTAATAGGTGTAGGGAATATGTGTGATTATGCCATACTTTCTCACTGTTCTCGAAGTCAAGTTTGAAGGCCCACAATTTGAGGCGTGCAGGAAGTTCAGTAATGGAGGCCAGCGTGAGGAGAAACTGTTCAGCACTTCCAAGTGGCATATCTGGATTTGCTACCTGGGCCTCCTGAATCTTTGATCTTTCCTCTTCTGTTGGTAACATTGTCAGCAACTTCTGCTCAGGCAATGCAACAATGTAACAGTGTATCAGTACAGATCTCTACACTTGTTACACCACTATCCTAGGTTCCTCTCTGTGTGCATTTAACAAATTCTTAACTTATTTTTAATTCATGAAGGTAGAATGTAATTTGCATTAATTATCTCCATCACATATGTTTGTCCCTCTAAGTCTGGGGAAAGTAAAATTCATAATTGACTTTCTCGGCTTTCTGCACAATTCAACTCTTGCTTTTACTAATTAACTCCATAGACCAGACATCTTACCAAGAAAGTGATAGTTGCTCAGTTGACCATCTGAAGGTTTATTACCATGTTTGAAAAGGTCAGCAAATGCACCCTACCCTGAGCCAGATAAATTCAGTCCACATCCTGTTCCTTTAAGGCCAATTTTAATATTATCATCCCTTCTATACATCTCACAAGTGGTCTCTTTGCTTTTGGATACTTGTCTAAAATTCTGTATTCTTTTTCTCTTTTCCCCTATGCATTTTATGAGTCCCTTCAACTTATCTTCAATGATTTGATCACCCTAATAATAAATCAAGAAGTGCACAAGTTACGAAGCTCCTCGCTGTGCTGTTTGCTCGGTCTTCTTGTTAGTTCCTCTCCCACAGCTCTAATTTTATTTTACTACAAATTGGTTTTATGACTGACTATGGAGAAAACTACGTTTTATATATCCTTCTGTTTCATCCTCGAACATGCAGTCTGATGGAAAATTCTGACAGCACATGAGTGGGTGTTACAGTAAGAGTATTTCCAACTGAAATACTGCAGAAGAAAGAATAGAACGACTGCTGACTTTGTCCATTTTGAGTATTATGTACTTGGAATATCAATTAATGAAAATTTGTGATGGGAA